>NC_137869.1:37857538-38002538 GCF_963924005.1 Protomyctophum bolini
TAAGTGCCGCGGCGCTCTCATTGTCGTCTGTATGCGTTGTTCCTCGCTAGGCCTGACGAAAGGAAGAGCCTCACTTCAGTGTTAATGAGCTATAATGATTGCAGCTGGAATCCCCAGGGCATGCTCGTAATTAGAAGAAAACATACATATGCACACACACACACACACACACACACACACACACACACACACTGAGCTGTGCTTGTGGCACGTACGGCCTCTTCAAGGATTATACAAACAGGCCTCGGGAGAGATCTGTGAAATGTGAAAGAGCTCTTTAGCATTATTACTCACTGTGATTAGAACGTAATTACTTTGATTCATTTTTTAACCTCTTTTCCCCCCATTGGTAATAATAACTAATTAACTAACAAAAATGCGAGTGCATTAAAATGTAAAGCCTAGCACAGTAACTGGGGTTATATAACCTATACAGTAATGTCAGGTTTTTGCATGACTGGTGCTTTCTCTGATTCCACACTCATACTGGCTCAGTTTTGACCATGCTTTTTTTTTATGTTATTTTTGTGGCTTTCGCCTTTATTTTATTTTATTTTATTTTTTATGGAGAGACAGACAGTAGGCTGACAGGAAATGGGGGGGATGACAGTAAAGGCTGTCTGGATCGGGAGTCGAACCCGCGGCACACTGCCAGACTGGATTACCAGCCAACCGCTGAGCCACGGCCCAGGCCATGCTAAACAGCTGCATGTTGTGATGGACATTCATGACAGTGCAGCGCAGAAACAATACCATCTGGTCCCTGTGGTTTAAGTAGACATTTTAGATTACAGCTATTTCTGGAATAAATTACATGTCAAATTTACATATGTAGCTGGAAGTACAATCCTTAAGATTTATCTCCATTGTCTCTCCCTCTTCCGAAGTGATTGCAACAATGTTGGAACTATAATAAAGACATTTCCTTAATTTTGGGGTCCCCCCCCCAGTTTGTGTCAATTTGGGGGTCCTTGACATGAAAAGGTTTAGCAACCAGTGTTCTACGAGCTAGAACCAGTGTTCTACGGGTAGCTTCCATGAGCTACCCGTCTCTGCAAGTAAGTAAGTTGCCTTGCCGAGCCATGATGTTTCTGATGTACTGTCTCTGTAGCGTGAGGCAGCTTGATGTACAAGTACACCCCCTGGACATGGCAGTATGTCACAGGGACTTACCCCCAATCCAACCCTTGATGCCGAGTGTCAAGCAGGGAGGCCCTGGGTCCCATTGTTAGAGTCTTTGGTATGACCCGGCCGGGGATCGAACCCCCGACCTCCCAGTCTCAGGGCGGACACTCTAACCACAAGGCCACTGATCTGGCCTCTATGCTCTAAGTGGATGAAGGTAATGGAGAAATAACAGGAGGATTAAACAGGGCCTACATAGCTGTCCAGGAAGGGCATGGACGTAAATTGGGGTGATAAATCACAACTTGTATGTATTTGAGCATATAGAAGGTCTGGGCCGGTGTCCAGTTGTTAGAAATCACTTGTGCCGTTTCCCCTTGTGTAAAGGCATCTTTTCTTTATGGGGGAAAAGTTCAGGGACCAGTTTCCTTGGCACTGAAAATACATTTTGGAGCCGTACATTTTGAAAGCACACTTTTTATGTTTTGTTTTATTTTTTTTGCCTAGAAGGCGGTGGCAGTGTTTCTTTTATGTCATTGAAATTCTCTTCACAGGACAACTGCTGCTTATTAGATTACAAAGTCTGTCCATCATTTCCTCCGTTGCGAGTTGAAGGGATACCCAATTACTGGACAGGAATCCCTATGAGCCCATTCACTGAAATGACTTTGACGTGATTCATGAGCACCTTGAAGCTAGCTTAAGTTTCTAATGTCAAAATTGCCAGCAATGAGTAAATGGCTCCCAAAAAAAATGCAGTCTTTGTGACAATCTGCATTCAAAGATGTTCCTAGATAGCTTTGTCATTGGTCGAAAAAAAAAAACCCTGGTCAAAATGACGATCGGTAACCAATCAGGAAGTAGACGGGCAAATCGACCAATGACAAAGCTTCTATAGAAAAATCTTTGAACGCAGATTGTGGCCCCTAGATGTGTCACAGAGACTTTTTAGCGTTTTACTCTTTGCATTTTTGACATTATTACTTATAGCAGCTTTAAGGCCTCCATTTTTTATTTGTCCACTGACTTATTTGCATATAAAGCTATCATCACACACCTTACATACTGTACAGTACACGTTGACACAAGTTTTATTTGAAAAGTATACTTGTTGCATGTCTCTCTGCCTTTTCTTAGCACTCTCATTCTCATACCAGTACTTGATGTAAGATCTGGTCTTTTGTGAGTGTACATTATATTGCTTTCTCTGTTGCGTTGTCTCTCCCTCTCCACCTACATATATGTGTCTCCCTTTTCCCTCCATTTGCTTCTCTCTTCCAAACTCTCTTGTAAACTCTCTTATAACCCCCTTCACGATGTTGTTTCTCTATGCGACCAATTTCCCTAATGTGGTTTGTGAGTAGATCTCAAGGGCGCGGGACGGTTAGCGGGATATTTACAGTGTGGTAAAGGGGAGTCAAGGTTACCGCACTTCTGCCTCGCTTCTGCGCTTCCATTTAGCCGACCAGGAGAAATCTCTCCGGGTTGTTGCTGGGAGCTGTGCTCATGGTCATTACCCCCCCCCCCCCCCTGACTTGTCTCCTCATAGAAGCTATTACACTTCCACTGCAGTTGTCCGATGGTGTGGAAACAACTCATCAGTGGATGAGTTTGTTCCGCTCTGTGATGTGCCTGGCATTTTAATGAGAGTCCGACCGGAGTAAATAATGCCAGAGTTGTGGAGATGCTTTTGGATTGTCCGAGACCAGTGGTTCCCAAACTTGTGCATGTCAAGTGACCCCCAAATTGACACTAATCAGTCCACGGACCCCCATTTGAAAAGATATGCCAGGGACCCCCCATAAGAGAACATATTTATGGCTCTAGCAGTGATTCTCAAACCGTTTAATTTCAAGGACCCCCCCAGTTTAATGGCATTTCTATCTCCGGGACCAGCAATTTATATTGTAAAATCACTGTTAGTTTAACTCTGTGAATGTACGGGTCCATTTGGTTCCATTTGTACACTCTCAGAGTTACAGACCCATAAGGGCTCCATTTGGTTCCAAACTATCATTTAGCTGGGGAACCCCTGGAACTCCCTCAAGGACCCCTGGGGGTCCCCGGACCCTACTTTGGGAACCACTGTCCTAGACCACTGATTATCAATGAAGGAAAAAAAGGGGCAAACTTTGGACATCAATTTGCAAAACGTACATTTGATTAAACTAAAAATATTTTATTTAACCACTAAGCCCCATTCAAAAAGAATATAAAAACACAGCCGGTGTACAAGCTCACAATGCATGGCCGTGTGCTTTGTGAGCTTGTAGACCTGTTATTTTAGAAAATTGACATGGCCATAATCAAAAAAGTAATGGGCGATGTATCAGCCAAACGATATATCCATCAGGCTCTAATTTTGATACTGAATTAATACTGATACTACAGTAGTGATTATCAAGCCTGTGTGTGGGTAGGGTATCCTCTGCAAGTTGGCCCCTAAGTAATTGGGAAAACACTAAGATTTGAACAATAATATAACATTAATGTAAAACAATATTATAATTTGTCTTCACAAACAAACAAAAAGTTTCCATTGTGATACTGATAAAGTATTGTTATTCCATTGGTCAGATGGGTTGGGCCGCAAAGCCTGCAAACACTTACTGTAAGTGGGCCCAGGAAAGGTTGAGAATCACTGTACAGTATTACCATTCAATTGAAATGCACGTCTTGTGACTGACTGCCCTGTGTCTAATGACGAAATAAAGTCCAGCAATAAACTGTTCTAAAACTTCGAGGCGCTTTTATGTCTTACTCAAATGCCTTCCGAGAAATGTCTCTTCAAGAGGTAAGACGCTTCGTCTTCTCACGTGGATTGACAATCACCCCGACTTCCTCTTTTACGTTCTGCTCCTTTTAATAACACACTGCATTTATTTTTGTCCAGTTCAGCTTTCATTTGTTATTGGTGTTATTGGCTGCTTTCTTATGTGCATGCGTGCGTTGCTACTGTACTGCACTATACTGTCATGACTTATTTAGTACGCTGTGATGCATAATAGTACTCGGCACATTGGTTGTGGCATACGCTATTTGGATTCCATATTGTTATCGTCGGTGCATCCTGTCATGAAATCTCAATTAGCCGCTCTCTGGAGATGTGACAGCAAAGTGTTGTACAGAGCTGTAGACACAGACACCGCCAGATGAAAGCATGGTTCTCTGTCGGGCATTACTTGGTTCTTCATGTACCGTTTAAACGTTGTGTTTGTAGTGTGTTTTATTTGGTATGTGTCTGAATGTTTATCTTAAGCCGTGCTTCAATGTGTGTGTGTGTGTGTGTGGCGTGAAATCAGAGATGTCTGCATTTGGGCTGAATATGTTCACTAATCCTGTCTTTACCTCCCTGTCCCTTTCATCCCTGTCCCTTTCATCCCTTCCTTGTCCACCCACTGTCCCTCATTGTCCCCCCCCCCCCTCTCTCTCTCTCTCTCTCTCTCACATCCCAGTTGATCAGAGTATGTTCGAGAACTCCATCGCTCAACAGCAGAGTCCTCAGACCTCCAGGGTAGGCCAGCCGCTGCCCCGCCGCTCCCCAGGATCCACTCACCCCAGCATGGGCAACAACAACTCCGTCGACTCCTTGTCCTCTGGAGGCCAGCAGAGGCTGAAGAACGCTCTAAACCTGGGCAAGGCTGTCGGGGCGAAGGTTAGCCCCACGCACGCAAGCAGCAACAGATCATACAACTCTATACATTGTATTGTGCTAGCTTGTTTCATATTATTAATTATACATTATGACATATGCCCACAAACCTACATACTGGTAGGAGAACATACATTTCATTTTAACATTTCCCTTTACAGGATTCATTGGCATTTGCCATAAATATATGTTTATTGGTAGAAAGTTTCAACAAGTTAAAACAATTTGAACATACCATTTTTTTTCCTTCCATTTTCTCCCTCCCCCCATCCCTCCCCCCGGCATTTGCGATTTTAGGACAGCAACAACAGGTCTTTGCTGTACAGAGTACAGTAACATTCTGTACAATACAATATCACTCTGGACATATACTCCCCTCCCACTCACAACCGGAGGACCATTGTTCACTAGGAAATGTTTGTATAATAATGTACTGTATAATCAAAACTGTGTGGTTATTGGAACATACTGCATGATGTGGAGGCTAGTAATAAAATAACCCTGCAATGTGTGAGGCACAGGGGAAGTTGCTTCCACACAGTGCATTATTTTCCACATAATTTGCACTGCTGATTATACCTTTTTATAACATATGGCCACTTACCAAACAAACAAACAAAGTATCAGTTATTCAGGCAGTGCAGTATTTGGATTTAATCTTTTGCGTTTGGAATAAGCGTTAACTTAACTATACTGCAGCAAAAGGAATAAGATGTAGTAATGACCTAGAAATGGGTAGCTGACAACACGCACGCACATACACACGCACACACACACACACACACAAATACAGTGTGTACTGTGTGTCCTCAAAAATATTGAAATCCATTAGCCTAAGTAGCTCATTATGAATTTTAATTTAGGAAAAGCCTTCCAGCTAATCAGAAAGTTGTATTCTCTATGTAATAACTGAGAAATGAAAGTACTCTTGGCACCTTTCACCGTGTCCTCTGAGCTAAGGGTGACCACCTCTCTGCTGTGTGTGTTCTCCCAACCTTTCACTGTGTCCTCTGAGCTAATGGTGACCACCTCTCTGCTGTGTGTGTTCTCCCAGCCTTTCACTGTGTCCTCTGAGCTAATGGTGACCACCTCTCTGCTGTGTGTGTTCTCCCAGCCTTTCACCGTGCTGTTCTCTGAGCTAAGGGTGACCACCTCTCTGCTGTGTGTGTTCTCCCAGGTCAACGACCTGTTGAGGAGGAAGGAGCCCATTCATCATGAAGACATCGGTGTTACTGAGGTGAACAAGAACGTTGGGGCAGTGTGGACCCACATGGACCACCACGTCAACCAGGCTGCTGTCAACAGGTACGCACGCACGCACGCGCACATGCACACGCACACACACACACACACACACACACACAGTCACACACACACCCTCTCCAAAAGCGGTGATTGACTTCACGAGGTATAATATACGATCATGTAGATATGGAGCTACGGCAATATTCACATGAATAATATTGATTATCACTGCACTCTTCATTTTATGTTTACCAAACTTCCTCTGAGCTGAGTTTTAATTGTCGGTAACGCAAAAACAATCTTAACGAGTTACTTTTCTCAGAAGGTAATATTCTAACGTAACGGAATACTTTTTGATTACACTAATTCTGTAACGTAGCGAGTTACTGTTGAAAGTAACGTTACCCAACACTGGTCATGAGATGAGATAAGGCTGTGGACGAGAATGAGGTTGAAGAGCATAGAACCTAGGACTATTAACAGGTATAGCCATACAGTAGATGTCAAAATAATGATGACTGACGGATGGACAAGCTTTTACCCGGAATGTCCCCATTATATGAGTCTCCATTGCTGGGCAAATCTGGGCCATGAAAACGAATTAGCAATACTGTATTCTTCACGCGTGTTAGCCGCTACTGTTAAGGTGCCCTTGAGCACGGAAGTTAATCAAATGTGACAGGAGAGCTGATCAGTGACCATGAGTTGCTGACTGTGGTTGTAATCATCAATTGTGAATGTGTGTAACTTGATGAATGCATAGCAGGGCATTGCAAGAAAAAAGACCAAAATGGAGAGAGGTTGAAAGCTTAATCAACTAAATATTCCATAAATCACGAGATTTTTTTGGAAATGTAAAGTCTGATTTATACGTTGCCATGCACCCACTGGAAATAAAATGTGGTGCAATGTGTTATTTTCGGTGAGAAACATATTGAGGAAATATAATTGTATTATAAAGTCGCACTTTAGTAGAGTGCGACTCGACTAAATGCTTTTCAAGGTGGAGTGCCAATTTAAAAAAAGATAGTAAAAGAAAAATAGAAAGAAACCCATCCAAAAAACTAATCAGAAAATTACATATGACTGGTTTATTGCATCAATAAGAGTCACATCTTGATGTGTCAAGACTCAAGATGCTATAAAAAAGGCAGTTCGAGCCCAAATGTTATTGCTGCAATAAACCATTGACAGCGTTATTGGAGTGTTGCTAGTAATATCACTCTAACCTCATTCCCAGTTTTATCTCCATCTCATAAGGAGATTAAGCATGCATGTTACAGCTGTGAGTATGAAAGAACTACCGTACTGCAAACGTGTTTACCCGGAAGTATAGGCCTCCATGTTTTCCAGCCTACCGGACTTCCTGTACTTCTGTTTAGAGACGTACACTATCTTGGGGTCCAAGACAAATTTCTCCCTTGGGAGACAAAATAAAGAAACCTTGAACCTGGAACACTTAAGAACATTGGTTCTCAAAGTGGGGTCAGGGCCCTGGCGTGCAATTAGCCTACATGTATCGCGGATCAGCTACTTTTGCCGTTTGATTTAAATACCACTTAAACTCACTGCCAGACTGGGCGGGGATGAGGGGCTGCTTTAGCTCCGAACAGATTCGCATTACATTCCACGTGGACACTGGACACGCATGCAACTCGAGGACGCACACAGGTTTTCGGCAGAGAGAATCGGATCGCCTCGGTTCATTGTGGTGCCCTCGGGGCCCCTGCACCGGTTGCACCGTCGATGTTTACGCCACTGGACACCGTAGATCACAGGATCCTGCTCTCACGCCTCGAGCATCAAGTTGGCATTACGGGCACTGCCCTAGCCTGGTTTAGATCCTACTCGTCCCAGAGAAGCCTCTCCGTCCAGTCGGCTGATTTCATTCTAGGCCCTAGCCTACTGTAAAATAAAGTTTGATTTGAATAATTAAAGGCAATGTGTCCCTAAACATGTTATTTGTTTTTTCCTCAAGTAACGATCACAGATAAAGGGCCATCTTGTAATCAAATGAATATGAAATCAAATTAAATGTTAATTCACTTTTTTTTTAACTCTGTTCAAATGGAATTGGCTTTTACTTAAACCTCTTCGTTCATTACTTACTAATACTGTACATACACACTGTTTCTCTTCTCCACACACACACACACACACACACACACACACACACACACACACACACACACCATTGTTTCTTTGCCTTTACATAGAGAGTACATGCTTCAGAGAAACATTGATTTTGCTCTCTAGCTGAAGACAAAAATAAGGCTGTATTTAATGTACCCAGAACAGGTTATGTTTGTAATGTTTATTTCATTCACATCACAAGCAGCATGAGCAGTCTAGAGAAACGATCCACTTCTTAAATAGTTTCCTAAAGGAATGAATGAAGAGCTTTTTATTGAATTGCTTTTTGTAAATGTAATTGAACAGTTTGGAAGCTATCATACTAGTGAATTGATTTCACAAATGAGACCCAGCTGTGATCCGTCGCCTAGCTAGCCAGCCTATATATGTCTTCTCTGTGAGACATACCCTAGTTTTGAAGAAACTCAAACTTTATTAAGAGAGTGCGGATATTCCCCTTTTTCCATTTGATCTTCAAGAATCTGCACCCATCAGCTACAGAGACTCAACTTGACTCCCTGAGTAGAGCGTGCCTTCACCTATAAAGGGTGTTGTTGTTCTATGTTTGTAATGTATCATTATCATTAGTGAAGGATTGTGTGCTGTGTGTGGGTGTGACATAATTGCAGCACATGTGTGTATACACTTGTGAATTTGAGCATGTGCAAGTGTAAATAGATGGTGGCTCATGACGTGTACTTTAGTGTGTGTGTGTGTGTGTGGTGTACTTTAGTGTGTGTGTGTGTGTGTGTGTGTGTGTGTGTGTGTGTGTGTGTGTGTGTGCGCAATTTACCAAAGCTGCTCCTAAATATGCTAATGTGCACTGTGTGACTATAATAAAATAAATTGTGAGGGCAACAGCAGCAAAGTGTAATGGCTCTGATACAGTGCTCATTACAATATGTGCTTACATGATTGATTGAAATATGTATTAACAGTTTGCAGAATTACAGTGCATTTCAACACAGCTCAATACAAAGACTGTTAACTGTGAGTGGACGACCCAATTAAGCATTACACTTGTTTACAAGAGGGTCCACCTTGTTCAATTCATCAAAACATTTAGAGACGTACAAATAGACACTTCTATATAGTCAAAGAACAGAACAGGGATTCATCATAAAGGAGGTAAAAAGGGAAAGAAACAGTGAGGGGAAGGGGTGGGTGGTGGGAGGATTCAGATTTTACGGGGGCTAGTTTTGAATTGCAGCCGTCCGTAGGTGCACTTTGAGAGCAGATCTACAAGCTCACAATGCGTTGCTATATGCATTGTGAGCTTGTACAGTATAGATCTGCCATGTTCTGCAAAATAAATTTGGTGTAGCTATAGAGGGAGAAAACCCTTTGAGAATGTTTCAATGGAGAATATAGGGTTTAATTGGTTAAACACAATAAGAGAAAAAAACTATAAAACAAACACCATTACACTACCGGATAATTGATAGTTGGTTTTAGATGTGCTTATATGGAAGGATAATTCACATTGTATCTGGTTTTGGCAAATTGGTAATTAGATCAAAATAATAGGTACAGGCTTTAGTTCGCATTTCCGCATCGCATGTCCCCGCGCTTCGGATCTTTGGTGTGTCGGAAAAGCGTAAGCACCCCAAAATAATTACTAGTGGCCATGTTAGTTGGCAATTGGCTTTAATGGTAGGGCAGGTAGGCTGCCAGCTGATGCTAAAATGTTACGCTAGCTTACATTGGCATGCATTGGCTATACTTTGCAGGTAATCCCAATTCCCAAACTAAAACATCATAATGTTTTGTCAGCTCTGTTTTAATGCTGCCAAGATGTTCACTCAGCAGAAGCAAATATTTATCTACAGCAGTGCAGGGTCAAACAGTATTTTTGGATTAGCTGATAGCTCAGTGGAGAGCTTGTAATAGCACATAGTTTAGAATGGTGATGCTTTTTTTCTTGTGTGGTAATCTGTAAATGACTCTACGCCCATCCAGCTAGCTAATAAGGGCTAAGGGCGGCTGTGGCTCAGGAGGTAGAGCAGGTCGTCCAATGATCCCTGGGTTGGCGGTTCGAAACCCGGCTCCTCCTGTCCACATGTCAAAGTGTCCTTGGGCAAGACACTGAACCCTACATTGCCTCCAATGTGTCGGTCAGTGTGAGCTGGCCACCATTGGTGTGTGAATGTGGGAAGTGAGGACGCTGGCGTCGACTGTTTGCCGCTTCACCTCCCAATGTATGAATGAATGAACCATTGTAAAGCGCTTTGAGCACTTGAAAAAGCGCTATAAAAATACAATTCATTATAATACAAATGAACTATTTACTTGCACTATAATTTAAAGTCTTATGAAGCCCGGATAGAATGCGTACCGAGCTGAAATGGGTTTGTGTTTGTGTGTTGTTGCCTGTCTGTTGCCTCTGGAGAAACCTCACGCCAAAGTAATCAGAACAACTCTGTTATCGCAAAGGTCAGTCTGGGGATGAGCCCGATTAATCACGGTCATATATCTTTTTTAGCCCTATTTGTATTCCTTAGTTCAATTTCCCCGGCCTGGTTAACTGCTGATTGATTTTAATTTCATTATTGACATGTTCTACTTTTATTGTGGTTAAGCACTTTGTGACTGTGACTATAAATAAACGTTACTTACTTTGTACTTACAGTACTGTATCGCTCATTCTCCTATCTCTACCCCCCCCCCCCCCCCCCCCCACTGCTCTTCTAATATTCAGCCACAACTCCCTGGACTCCTTCCCTCGTTTGGACCCCCCTCCCCCGACGGTGAAGAAGCGTCTCCCGCGTGCTCTGAAGACCACCCAGGACATGATGATATCCTCGGACCCCGTGGTCGCCTCCCCCGACACGCCCTCCTCCTTTGTCTCCTCCCCCGACAAGACGCCGCTCATCGCCAGGGAGGAGGACAACAACGGCCCCCTGCCCGGTGGGCCGCGGCGCGCGGGCCGAGGGGACGGAGCGGGGGAGGAAGGGGAGGAGAACGGAGGCATGGAGGAGCTGGTCTCCCCGCCGGACGAGGCGCGGCGGCAGGCCGAGAGCAACGGGAAGGTGGACGCCGGGCCGTCGGGTTCGGGATGCGAGGAGGAGGATGAGGAGGAGGACGCGGAGGAGAGGATGAGCGAGGGAGACGTGGAGAGCCGTCAGACCCTGCAGCTGTCTGTGCCAGACCTCATACACAAAGACCCTCTGCCTGAGCCCAGAGCCAATAAGCCCTGCGAGGCCCGGCTGGCGTCCACCCCTCGCTCCGGGAAAGGCCCCCACCGCATCAGCCTCAGTGAGGAGGGGCTGCTGGAGAACGGCGCCCCCTGCCGGTGGGGCTTGGGGCTGAACGCCGAGGAGGTAGAACCCCACCCAGACTTGTTGTCCTTTGAGTAAGTAGTGGTCGACGGCCTTCATTGGGAACGAGATGTATCTGATTTAGCACTGTTTCTTTTTATTTCCACTAACAAGGCTGTTGAAGAGTCTTTAAAGGTAATTCAGATGCACCATAAATAGATGATTTTAAACTGTTTAATTGGACCTTTGCCGGAGCTAAGCAGTGATTGAGTTCTGTTGACCTCAGCCCGCCCTGCAGAAAGGTTATGTCACTGCCTGTTGATTGTTAGTCTGGTTAAATGGAGTGGATCAAGTTGCTTGGACGATTTCAATATGAAAAGTTAATTGTAAAAGCATTTCTGACAAGCATCCAAGACACGTCTCTTGTCCAAACAAATGGTATCATAAGTACATGGTGATGAAAAACACTATGTGGGGAAACTGTATGTCTGAGTGGGAATCTTGGTAATACTTTTATGATACAGATATAATGGATTTTAATTTAACATTTTGTCATTAACATATCATGTCATTTCTGAAGCTAGTTGATTTAGTTTGATAACACGTATTATGGATATTACAGTACAGAATGCCTTCATGATGATTTTGATGGACGCGTAATTGAAGTGGTCCATGATGTTTTATCAATCCAGTCATTTTATTTGTGAAATGGGCAAGACATTATTCTGCATATCTGTCACACACTCAGCTCTGACCAGTCACCAGATATTGATCGATTCAAACAGAATAGTATTTAAATCCTGAACACAATAAGGCTTTTGGCATAAGGTGGAAGTGGCACGATGTGAATTAATGTGGAAGAAGGATGACAGACGGTATGTTAGTCGGTTCACTTTTAATTTCAAGTGAATCATGGGTAGGGTCATTAAATAGTCATCATCACGTTCAAATGAACCTGTGATGGCACGGGTCCAGTATCACCGGCTTCGCCTCTATTCAATAACCATCACTGTTTGGCTTTAGGAATGAATGAGACGGGCACGCCTCAGACTGTTAACTACGTCCTGCCCCATGAACGGCACCAAAGGCTCTAGTCTGTAGTCATAACTGTAGTCCCAGGTTGTCCAAACTCCAGAAAATGGCATACTCAATTTTAGAGTTGTTCCGATTCCGATACTGGTACTGTAGGTATCGGTTACTCGGGCCGATACCACCCTCAAGTACTCGTACTCGGAACCAGCCCCCGATACTTTGACTCGAGTACCAAAACATCCAATTGACACTAGGCTGAACGAATGTAACAAACATAAATGACAACTGACAAGTGTATCTATGAGAAAAAGGGGGTAAAATAAGTGGTTACTCAACAAAGATAAAGTACTCATATCGGCACTCTGTATCGGCAAGTATAAAAAATTAAGTACTTTTACTCGTACTCTGGCATCGGGACAACTCTACTCAATTTCCTGTCCCGGATTTGAACGGGAAACGGGAGTCTCCGGTTCAAATCTTCTGCCGAACCATTCAAGCGAAGATATGGGAAAATGAATGGACACATGGGACTA
Source organism: Protomyctophum bolini (assembly GCF_963924005.1). Classification (NCBI taxonomy): domain Eukaryota; kingdom Metazoa; phylum Chordata; class Actinopteri; order Myctophiformes; family Myctophidae; genus Protomyctophum; species Protomyctophum bolini. Next base: position 37,870,516 of record NC_137869.1, read on the forward strand.
CAGTTATTCACAGAGCCATTAGTTAATGTGCCAGCAGCGAAGAGGACTTAGTCTTGCATAGCCAGATGAACGGAAATCTCTGCCTACAGATATGTCTGGGGATATCTAAAGTCAATGTAGGGACTACAACTGTGTGGAAACGATGCTAAAATGTTATTTAAAAAAACCACGAATCAATGCAAAGACTAGGCCAGTCTTTCATATTTTTTTATATTTGGGACAATAGTTATAAAATAAATTAGAAAGCAAATGTTTAAGAAGTAGTGAAAATAAATCTGTTATTTTCCCTAGTTTGGGTGCCGGGGAGACTTTCCCTTTTGGGTCACAGGCTAAATTGTTTTGGAATCAAAGTTTGGGAACCACTAATCTAGAGTCTAGACCACACATTGCATTTAGATGTGCCCAGGTGCTACTGTAAATTGTTTTCCCCACTTGGTTGAGGAAGAGGAGCTCTTGCAATGTATATTTTTTTAATTACGTCAACCAGGCAGAAGCACTGAGCCTGTGGAGCCTCGTCCGAGTGAGCCAGGCGACCGTGTCAACAGAGCGCGCTGTCAGAGTTAGCGACGCCATGGTGGACCGTGGACGGAATCGTTTATCTCGTGAGGCAAGAATGAGTGTCCCCTTATCGGACAATCACAGACCGATGCGGCCCAGAAATGTCCCCTTATAGGCAGAGATCTCCGATTGTCAGGCTAAGTAAGTGACACTATGAGAGCTACACACAGCAGTGACATGAGTGATTAATGGGGGACTTGAGCCAGGCCAAGAAAGGATATCCTTGACTGGAAAACAAAGATTTGAACTCGACCCTGAAAGATGGCACAGCGGGTGAGGGTGAGATGGTATGTGACGACGAGGGAATCAATGACAAGTTGTTTTTTGAGAGTGAGATTAGAGACAGAAAGCGTTTACCGGACATGCCAAAGTGACTGTAACCATTTTTAGGAGAAATGGAGACTAGTCTTCTGAAGATGTTTCCAAATATATATCACAAAAGCAATAGAATCCATAGATTTTAAACTTTTAATGCATTTTCTTTTCTTTCTTTTTGTGTGTGTGTGGCAAGTTTAATATGCAATGTACATAATGGAAAAAGAAGTACCAAAGTCAAGCCATTCCATGCAGTAGGGACAGGTTATTAAAAAGAACCCTGCATGTAGTCACTTCCAACCTGGCATCCATATGTTTGGGCATGCCATTATAGGCAAATATTTTCAATCTTTCCAAAGAATAACAGATCTACAAGCTCATAACATGGCGCATTGTGGTGCGTTGTGAGCTTGCTGATCTGCTCCTTTTAAGGAAAGAACGATGAATAAGTGGCTAAGAGAGAAGACTGCATCAATAGATGTTTGGGGTAGCCTATGGTGTAGCTGTAGCGCACACACACTATGAATTGTTGCTCTGGAGCATTCTGCGGGGCAGCCCTGCACAGGTGCTTTGATTAATGGCGCTTGCATTTGTGCTGTGCTTTAAATGAAGGAAGGTGAGTCTCACCAGGGTCCAAATGTAACCACTATGTTGGTGTGTAATGTGTATTTAGCTGAGATAATAACACCCTTCATTGGCCTACAGTGTATATATACAGTATCCATATTACCTGTTATCAAACAATGTCACCCCGTAACTCTGGTAATTACGTGATGCTTTCCAAAAGCTAAGTAGATGCTCGGTGTAATCATGCATGTCAGTGGTTTAGACGCCATTAGGGGGTAATATATCAATAGTTTACAAAAATAAAATAAAATAAGCAGGTGACATTTGTGTCACAGGGTTACATCCTTTTTGCAAAAGCAGACTCCCACATGCCAACTCAAGTACAAGCCAAACAATCAAGTTATAAAAAGTGCCATTTTCTTTTTTACCTAACCTAAAGGAGAAGTTATGAGAGGATACGAGTGATAAGGTCATTAACATCGGAATGTACTAGTTTGATAAGCATAGCTGAAACCAGGCTTTTTTCCCTCCACTTACAATAACAATAACCTGAAAACTTGTGTCGCTGTCACGATACGATGCATTATTAGCTTGCCTTGTAGATCGTCTATTTTTGCTACGTTTCTATGACACTGTCATAATATGTCATATTATGACAAAGTAAGTATGAAATAGGGCATTCATTTATGAAAGAAAACATAAACATTGTGATGCAACGATTATGAAGACGACGATATGAAGCTGCATATTATTCACTATTTAAGTCATAGAGAAGTGCTCTACCCACACGCAAACGTGTGTGCCACACACACACACACACACACACACACACACTGTGCCACTGACAGAATTATTTATCTAGGGGACGATTCAATATGAACACTAGACCATTGCAGGTGCTGCTTAGATATAGCTACAGTAAATGTTGGATTCAAGTAATATAAAATGCCTTACATCCTCAAAACCTCTCCTTTTTCACACCTTTTATAATACTACAAAATCGAGGCAGGGCAAAGGGCATTTTTAGGCATTCGTTTCTGTACAGCCCTAGTCAAGGTTATGAATGCTTTGCTGACCACTGAAGTACAGGTTTTTTATTTTTTACATATATTGAGATATATGAAGGAATGTTGATGTACATTTTATCAGTATATTTTATATCTTTATCTTTTTCAAATATCTATGTGAATATGAAAGAAATATTGTTGTTCAAACAAATGATTGAAATTGATTTATTTTGATATACAATGATAGAATTTAGTAAAGACAATGATCTGTTTTGTATTAGCAGGAGCAGGAATTGATGAATCATATTGCATAAAATGTTCATTTGTATTTTTACTTGCGAGCTAATACAGGTCTATAGAATTTCAGTGATTGTCATCATGAAGGAAGCTAATGTTTGCACAAGGAAGCTTTTGTGTTTGTGGATAGACAAAAGGCTTGTTCAAGCAAACATCAGATGTTTTTTTTAATTATTATTTTGATTTATATTACTATTTGAATATTAATTGAAATCTCTTCCATGTAATGAAATTATGTTTATTCCACTCTCACTTTTTATTGATATATTTCTTTTCACACGTGGATGTATTATGTTCTGTAACTACTGTAAACCTTTTAAATTGTGGAAAATGAAATTTAGACCTAATCACAATTCATTGACTTTTGTGAATTTCTTGGTTGTTTGATAGATTAGCGTGCCACTACCAGCACTACCTAGCTGTTTTCATGTCACTACCAGCACTACCAGCTGTTTTCATGTCACTACCAGCACTACCAGCTGTTTTCATGCCACTACCAGCACTACCAGCTGTTTTCATGTCACTACCAGCACTACCAGCTGTTTTCATGTCACTACCAGCACTACCGAGCTGTTTTCATGCCACTACCAGCACTACCAGCTGTTTTCATGTCACTACCAGCACTACCAGCTGTTTTCATGTCACTACCAGCACTACCAGCTGTTTTCATGTCACTACCAGCACTACCTAGCTGTTTTCATACCACTACCAGCACTACCGAGCTGTTTTCATGTCACTACCAGCACTACCAGCTGTTTTCATGCCACTACCAGCACTACCCAGCTGTTTTCATGTCACTACCAGCACTACCAGCTGTTTTCATGTCACTACCAGCACTACCAGCTGTTTTCATGTCACTACCAGCACTACCAGCTGTTTTCATGTCACTACCAGCACTACCAGCTGTTTTCATACCACTACCAGCACTACCAGCTGTTTTCATACCACCACCAGCACTACCGAGCTGTTTCCCTGCCTGAATCACTGAAACAGATTATTTTTGTCCGATTATTCTGGGCATATCCTGCCCTTTAATGCCTGTAGTGTTGTCAATCATTACTCATTACATTCCTATAACCATGGCAACCATGTCTTCCATTCAGCCTGCCAGCCTCACTTCCTGTTTTCGTGGGGTTTGCATAGTTTTATCTCAATGCAGTTAAACTTGCAGTAAATCAAGACCTTTCACGTCCCCACGACAGAAAGGTTTTCTTCATGGAGCCATAATGACCGAGACTGCTGCCATGATGGGAATTCAGCATGAAATCCCCTATGAATATAGAACGCCCGATTCGATTTTGTTGTGCATAATTCACTTGTGGTGACGCAGAATTCCCACTTATCCTATATTTACCTGGATGCGTGTTTGCCTTGTTTGTGATACTGTTGTGGCCTTAAACAACATCCTGGCACACCTGGGGATTCTGCGGCATGTGTTGATTTATTTAGTTCCCAGCTCAATGCCGAAAACACACGATCAACTAACACACGCCATGCAATTTATTAATAATTCAAATGCTTGTTTATTTTCCTTCCATTTGCAAAAGAAACTGGGCCTTCATGCATAATACAACAAATGTCTATTAGACATATGGCTGTCTGCCCGTCTGTCTAGCTGGCTTCAACCAGGTTTCTATTCTGGCTGAAGCTTCTATATAACTTGTTTTCAAAGTATGCTAAACTGTCTCTTTGACTGTTTGGTCCTCTGTGGGAAGAGGAATTTCACTTAGGCTTCCAAATCCATTTTCCTGATTTTATTTGCATCTTCAGAGAAATCATCAGAGAGTGAACTTGGACATTGTCCTTGGAAGGAGCAGAGTGGCAACAAATGAGCTCTCTGCGGACACATGCTTTGAAAACCAGTATGAAAAGGAATAATGATACGTTATTCGATTGATTTAGAAAGCCATCTCAGTCATCAAGTAGGAGTTTACCTCAATGGGTCCATTCTGTCTGAGCAGGCGGCCGGTGCCTGCATCAACATCACTGTGGCCCCTTTTCCACCGGGTGGTTCCCAGTGGGAACCGGTTCAGTTCTTTTTGTTTCTTAGTCCATGAGCCAGAGCTCCAAAATTGGAACGTTAATTATGAATTGAGCGTGCAAAACCATACCTATATTAGATTGTTATCACCATGAAACTTCCCCAATTGAGTACTCACACGAAGACAATGATTTATTGTATTACACATTTTCCTTTTTTAAATATGCGAATGAGGCATTGTGTAGGAAAATATGAGCTTCACTGCAGTCAATGGAATGCATACAATTCACATGAAGCTCACACTTGTACAGCCTCTGGTAGCCATTAGTCATTGACACCTCCTTTGCTATTAAAGTGGACACGGTCAGCTAATAAAGAATCATAACTTGTCTTATTGTGGGCGTGGTGAGAAGACCACTGGCAAGTGAGTAGCGGAGAGTCAGATCAATGACTAGAACTAATTAATGAATGCTACATTTAATTAATGTGCGTTGAACGACTCATTCATTACTCTAAGAGGTTGTGTCAGTGCCACGTATACGGTCCAGGTGTCCTCACTTTGCCTCACACACTGAAGTAGACTCCAATAGAAAATCCAGATGCCTATTGATGGATGGAGGGTGAGAAGCCAAAGAGACAGACCGATCCATGGACAACGCACTGGTGGGTGTATATAAGATAGTGTTGCTGAGGCTCATTGGACCCAAGCACATCCTCGTGGTTTGTTTCACACGTATATTTTAAAATAGTTTTTCCTTCACAGCTCCTTGCTTGCGTGTCTTTTCCATCTTGTGATGCTCTGTCCCTTTTCTCCTCCTCTTTCTATAGCTCCAATTCTCTTTTCTTTCCGCCAGCATTCTGTCCAGAGGTGTAATCCACTGTCTCTCTGCAGGAATGCATGCTGACTCTCAGCTCACAGCCAAAAAAACCTTGACCCCATAGGAGAAGCTTTCCTGCCAACGCATTAGTCATTGCCAGCTGGCTGGATAGAGTTCTTATCATGCTTATCGATCACAGCGGGGAAGGTTTGTGGGGGTGTGTGTGACAGAGAGAGAGAGGGCAAGAGCGAGAGAGATGTCATCCAAGGCAAGCCAAAACCACTGAGCCTCTGGTTAGGTCTTTATAGTACATTCAGCACAATTACAATTAATACATTAGATTAGATTAATGCAAATAAATAAATAACAAGTGAATTCAGAGAAAAAGACATGGGAGAGCTGTTCAACATATGAAATTCACATTGGTTTTCCTTCCATGACAGTTTATCCTCTTATTGTGTTCATCGCTCCTGTCTTTCTGTGTGTCTCTCTCTCTCTCTGGGGAAGCAGGTCTGACACAGTGATTGCGTCTGTCTTTCACAACTCTGGCAAGCCGTGAAGGTGTTGGTGTTTCTTGGTCCTGGGCGGTAGCACCAGCATAATAGTGTGGATATAAACAAATGTATTTGTATCCCTGCTTGCAGCGACGCTCTAGGGAGATGTACAGTACGTGGGACAGTCAGTCCAGCACTTTGGTCTTCAACAACAAACTATACTGGTTGAATTGCCATGAAGGTTGCTGCTCTCCCTGGAGGATGGTTTTGGTGACCCCATGTGGCCTTTCCTCAGGCCTTATATTAGCACCATTGCCAGGCCATCATTTCATATTGGACACACACACACAAAATCAAAAATGGCCAAATTGCCTTGTGAAACGTTCTGAGCACATTCATCATTAAATGGTAAATGGTGAATTTATATAGCGCCTTCATCCAAGGCGCTTTACATTCACCCATTCACACACACACACACACACACACACACATAACATTCATACACCGATTGCAGCGGAAGTTATTATGTTATTAACTTTACACGTTTTGTCAGGCTTATTCATTCATGCCAATAAATATAACAGCAAAAGTCCTAAACCATCATGATACATGTTACTGCCCAAGTTTTTAAACGCTCAGTTTATCCATAAGGGAGGGGGGATTTGCGTGTCGGTGCCCCATCAGATGTTTTGTCTCTCTCTCATAGCTCTCTCTACTTCGTCTTCAGACGAGCACTCCATCGGCGTCTCCAGTCATCTCGGTTCTCCATATATCTGGCCAGCTCATTTGTGCTTTCTGCACCAGCATCTTTCTTTAGTATGTCTGTAGAGTCCAGAAAGGCTACTCTACACTGTAGACCAAAATGGGCATTTAATTAAAGAGAATGTAGGGGCCGGGGAATAGGTGGAAAGTGTTTCATCACTTGTTAAAAACTTCACAGTATTAACAATCTATCACAAAGTGACGTATTAACAATCTATCACAAAGTGACGGAAATCGATGGCCAGCTTGTTAAATGATTTATTTATTTGCCGTGCCTGTGAGGTCAGCGAAGTTAGCAGCAGACTGGTCAATACAGTATGTAAGGACAACAGAAAGATATATGTTAAGGAATCTACAGGAGTTTGAGACGTCTTTTTGCAAGGTTGTGCTGCTCCCTGTAGGTAAGCATATCGTACTGCATTTCAAGTTCCTAGGCTGTCTGCCTGCCTGCCAGCCAGCAAGTTGGTTAACAGAAAATAAATTGTTATGGCTTAGTAAAATAAAATACAATAAACACAATTTGCCTGAAAATAGATTACCCAGCTATGACCTTTTTCATGAAAAAAAAAGAGTAGTGATATGGCTGACTGAGTAAAATAAAACAATCTACCTGAAAATACATAGCTATAAGTGAAGAGCAATTTCCGCAATTTCCGCCATTACCATTTCCGCAATTTCCTCAATTTCCATTTCCGCAATTTCCATTTCCACCATTTCCGCAATTTCCGCAATTACCATTTCCGCAATTTCCATTTCCGCATTTCCGCAATTTCCATTTCCACCATTTCCGCAATTTCCGCAATTTCCATTTCCGCAATTTCCATTTCCATTTCCAACTATTAATGGCAGCTGGGTTTCATCATTCAAATAAAATAGAATTCTGTCCGTTTAGCTATAAAATTATGTCAGGGAATAGGGATACACAGTATATGTCTTTCATTTGCATTGCATCCCCCCCCCCCCCCCCCCCCCCAAGCTTTTATTTTCGTTCGAGTAATAGTACAACTCTAATAGTATTACTTATAATAATGTAATTAAAGATAACTTCATTCAGATTTATTTATTTTTATTTCATTTTCCAGATTTTTTTTTGATTTTCATTGGTGGGCCAGTCATAATGGTCCCGCGGGCCTGACGTTGAGTATCACTGCTATACACTGATAAGTGTTTTATAATACGGTGTGTGGGTTCTGTCAGTGAGTAAAGGTTATTTAATAGAAATTGGAATAACAAGCAGAGACCCATTTTCAGTTCAAGTAAAGCACAGTTTTTATTGTGAGTACTATGATTCAAATGCTTACATTCATCCATTTGATGTGGGTGATAAATCAAGAAGCAGGTTTACGCAGTTGTCTTTGTAGTATTGCTATGCAAGTAGTCCTCGTGATAGGTTACTATCAAGTATCAAGTACAGTAGTTGTATCATTTACGTTTACATAATTAAGTGGAGGTAATAATTTAGGTTCTCACGAAAACAAATGGGAACATTTGTACCAATGTTTTCATAGTGGACAACGCTTGATAATTTTATAATTTGTTTCAATAAAATAAAAAATGAGAGCATGCATAACTAGGTAATCATACTTCTAGAAATATCTGGCCTTTCTAAAAAATAGAAATCACCACATTTATATCCTGTATACAACCTCAACACAACATTCATCAATCTTAACCAAGCAGGCGTCCAGAAACTAAACGAGGGAAGACTTAAGCAAAGGCAACAATGGAAATTATAATGTCCTTTTGACCAATTGCATCAAAGAAAACTTTTTATTGAACAATTTTGAATGTAATAAAACTAGAATATATATACATTTTTTGATAGATTCACAAATTACTCCATCAAATATGCTTATTGTAAATTAATCTCAGACGCTGACAGTTTGACGTTTTATTCTCAAGCCAAGAAAAGACTGCAGCAGCATGTCAGGTTGAATTGATTACTTAAAACAGTCAGGGTTAAATAAGGTTTGAGCTTTGTTGTTGTTGCATAATGTGACAATATCGTTTAAAGATATATTACGGTTTCAGTCAGGTTTACGTTGGAAGTTTGAACAAAAGTTCTTCATCAGGATTGAGTTGAGTTGTTGACAAACTCACTCACACTCTTAAAGAAGTGGCCAGCCAGACGCCCAAAGATATTACATCAGTTGTTTTGCCTTCCTGGTCAGATTTAACTTCCCTTTCCCTTGCTGAGAAACTTTTATATACATCATTAAAGATTCCATTGTGTGTGCTTAGAGAATTGTTTTGTACTGACGTGTGCTTTTGTTAAAAGGAATGGATTCTTACTAGGGATGCACCGATATGGAAAAGCAACAATTCAGCTGATACTGATGTTTATTTACAGTAGTTTTTGTTGTTTGTATTTCCCCTTTTGTGCCAGGGAAACAAATACATCTTCGATAAAATAAATAAATGTTTCAGAATCTACAGCTTGGTTAAGCCGTCAAGGGAACGGGCTTGGCAGAATCAGCTCAAAGGGTTCAAAGAAGACAGGTGGACTTATGCTATTGTGTCAATAGCACAATCTCCACATCTTGAAGGTTTGTCTGTTCTGGAAAGCCGATTGCAGGAGACAAATAACTTTGGCAGCATTCGTGGCAAACATCAGTTTGTTTCTCTAGCACAGTGGTTCCCAAACTGTGGTGCGTGCACCCCTTTTGGTGCGCGAGTGCCTTCTAAAAGTCTAATGGTGGTGCTATGGTTTTATTTTAAATATATTAACATATGCCAATATATGGCAAGTAATGCAGAATATAGCCTATGCTGCATACGTATATTATGCCATATTGAGGTTCATATATGTGGATAAAAAGGAAATGTATGTCTATATAGCTTATATGCAATTTATATGTCCATGTGCGGGGGTGCGTCAGCTAGGTCGGGAGGTAACAGGGGGTGCATGGCCATAAAGGTTTGGGAACCGCTGCTCTAGCACATAATAATGACCACATCATTATCTTGCAAAAGGAAAATATATATCTGCTATCGGTTAATGTCAGTTTTATTTGCCGATAATGGCAAATATCGGCCGTACCTATGTGGCCGATACACGGTGCATCCCTAATTATTACAGTCATCAGTATCTTTTTAGTCTCACAAAATCTTTGTACTTTAAGATTGCTCAGTGCAGGCAAACAGTGCTTCAGTGGACGCACACACACACACACACACACACACACACACACACACACAGTCTAACATATTCAATGTCACAAAGAGTTCTGATATAAGAGTCCATATACACAGATTGCAATTTGCAAACTCCTCAAATTATCCAATTCAAAATAGGTCACAGAGCCATATCTGATGGTATACTAGTCATATGGGTTCGATACTTGAACTGACAGCCGACAGGTCAAATCAATAGTATATATAGTAAGAGCGTCTTGTGCATACATACGTAAAAGTAACTACAAATGAGCATATAAAGCGAACATCTGACTTACACCATTTTCTACCGGGAAAGCATGCCCGAGAACCCGTCCGTCCGTCGTGACAGACTCTTCTCTGTCCACACAATGGGCATCACCCACTTTACCGACTCGCATTTACCCCCAGAATGTTCCAAAAACTGAAACATGTTTCACAGCAGACTGTGGTTGGTACTGGTAGCAGACTAGTGATTATCTTCACCCCAAGGTGTGTTCTTATTCCTGCCAATTATCACAGCATGCTTAAAGGGCAAGACCACTTTTTTTAGAGGTTTTTGTTGTTTTCTTACCTTATTATGGGCAAACTATTACATTCCATGAGTTATTTCGCTCTGTTGTGTTGTTTATTAGCAATTTAAGAAATCAAAAATAGGGTCCATTGACTTCCATTGTAGCAGGGAAACAGCTCTCAAAGCCACTCTTTTAGCACATAAACGAACACAACAAAAGCTGATTCTGACAGTTTATGACATCAGGAAAACTCATGCGGTTGTAAGTTATTGAAACCGAATTTGTATTTGATGGCAGGGTTCTGTGAACGTGTACTATCCCCCATCTTTATTCATTGTTTATCTCTGTCAATCTTGCCTCATTCTACCAGCTACACAAGAGAGAGACCGCCAGAAGATGGAAACAAGCCTCAGGGAGGCCTTGCAGGAGAAGTGCAATTCGAACTGAGTAACTTGGAGAGGTCTTTCTCTGAAGTCTTAAAGAGACTGGACAAATATAAGGTAATTGCAGGTTGCAGAAAGGTGAGTAATAGTCACCACAGCATGACTTGGAGGTCATGCTGAACATATCCAATGTTTAACATGCATCATATTCTGAGAACATGTTGAAGATCTGATGTAACACTTCTTGCACTTGTCATGTGTCAAGAGCTAGCACTTGAAAATCGCTGCCAACCTGCGTTCACCTCCAACCACTAAAGCACCAAACCAAGCAGCTACTGTCAAGGACGTGGCCGGTGCTAAATTGCAGAGAACTGATCGTAATACACAGAACAGATTGATTTCCTCCATCAGCATTCTAATGCAACTTCCTCCCCTTGTGCAAATCAAATCAACCCCCCCCCCCCGTGGAGGTACAATGAACTGCAGTATAATCCCATTGCCCATGTAGGTTCATGAAATGTTGTGGACAAGGAAACATCTTGGCGAGTACAGATGTGATGGCGAGTGAAAGTGACATTGATGAGCGCTGTGTTTTACCGAAATGTTGAACATTTTTCAACTCTCAATCGACCAGAAAAGAAATGCCCTAGGTGGAGTGCTCAGCACCACATCACACTCAAGTTGAAGAGCATGAAAACTTTCACTGAGGACGTCAGAGCGGAGGTCGTCTTGTAACATCTGTGCCCAGAGTCACATTGTTTATATGCATGTTTTGTTTGCTATGCACTATTTATGTATTTTATTATTTCCCACCAATCTGCTACGCTATGAGTTTTTTTTAGTTATCTGCTGGACTATATGCCATGATAAACCAGTTAGATACATGTGTTGCTATGGCAACAGGCAGTGATTGGGAAACCCCACCCACAGCTCTCCTGGCTGATGGAGTAAGGGGCAATCACATTGTTTGAGCCACCTGGAGAGATTGACTCCGTCAGTCCAGAGTGGAGGTGCAGAGAGACAGACAGTCTACTGAGGAAGCAAGAGGAAGATTTCCCAAGTCTTGCCATATAGTCATGTTGGATTATTTCCCTTAATATTGGATTCTACCTTTGGATTAAGAGACCTTCTTCCCATTCCTGGAGTTTGGATTTCGATCGAGGACGGACTTTGCGTAACAGTGTAAAGGGTGGTAAGAGGAGAATTACCACTACACAGCATTGACTGGGTTCCATTTTGGATTTCTTTTTGGACATTTAAGTTAGCTTTGGACAGTGCCAGGACACTTGAGCTTCACACCCCATCCCTTTTGAGGCAGTTTATTTTATTTTGATTTCATTAAGTGACTATTTTGTTATTGGAAACTTTATTTTGTTTTGAGTTAATAAATCGCAGTTAAGCTTATTGACTGATTTCTGTAGTGATTATTATTCTGAACTGACCCACCACCTCCCTCATTTTTAATAAAAAGTATTTAAAATATTGCTTTGATGCTCATATTATCCTTAGGAAGTATTGAGTTGTTTTTTGTATTAGCATATGCATTCCATAGGGCTGCATAGGGCCATAGTCATCAACTTCTGACAGGAGCAGTCCCTATTGAGTGAAAGAATCTCGATTTATGAAACAAATAAAAATATTTAAAGTGTTTTTATATTTTTATTTTAGTTGTAGAGGGTATTTGTAGACGAGTATAATGTTTTAGGGCATATTTGTCTTATTAGCCAGGGATCCTTTTAACGGTTTGTCCTTGTGCAACCTCATCAGTGTTTCAGCTGGTATCAGGTAGGATAGAGCTGTGGAAGACGAGCTCAGTTCAAAAGTGGAAGACTACGAATGGGTACAAGGAAGAATTCTATTTCAAAGCACAATATATCTGTGAAAATACGCAAACAAAAGTCTTCTCAAGACACTGCCAAGCCTCTCATGACCAAGAGTGCTGTGCATACATTACGTTTGCCTTTCAGAATTCAGTGACGTCACAAACTGTACTGTAAAAAATATATAAAATATATCCTAGTGCATGCAACATCCTCCAGTTCAGGACAACGTACAAACACTTGCACACCCTCAATAAGACAAATCATACTAGGCTGATCAATAGCATAACATCCACACATAGACTGGTCATGCATTATCAAAACACCACAACAGACTAAGGGGGCTCATACACTAGCAATGAATGAAGTTAATTTCCCCCCCAACTTGTGTTCTTAAACTTAAATACACAAGTCCTAACCTCTCTCCGTAGCACAATATAAGCCAATGAAGACCCATGTTCTAACTATGGCCAAGAAAATGCTAACCCATTTGCTTGCCCTTCCAGGTTAGCATTAACTGAGATGTGATGTGGAGCTGCTCGATCAGCATTGCCACAGAGAACTAAATAAATACCCTGAACCTTTGTGTTCATTTAGAGATGCTATGATGCCAAGCTGTATCTAGCTCCATGTGAAACACATATTCCGTTTAGCATACTACTATGCCAAACTTGAAATGCCTTGGTATCCGTTTTTCCTTTCTCTCCACATTCAAAACACAAAATGTCTGACTTACATACTGCAAAAGATATTATTATAACAGCACCCTGCAACTATAAGATCTGTTTCAGATCTGATCATGGCATAGCTTTCACACCAATCTGCAATAAATATGGGTGGAACGTACTGCAGGCAATACAATATATAAATGTTTCTTTTTTAAATACAAAAATAGGTGTATTTTACCTATGTATGTAGTGTACCACAGAAAAGTGCTATAGTCAGGTGGAGTCTAATTTGGAACAAATTATGATTCTACCCTTACAGTACGTTTTTAACAGTGGGCGACAGCCAGACGAATTTGCTACATAAAATAACATTTGTTGTACTTTGGAGGGTATGACATTGTAACTTTTTTCAACATTGGGTTTTGAACAGAGACTTAAGGCCTGTTCTAATCATATGCCAGTTGTAGGTGACCACCGGAAACTACACGACGTCACACTGCGGTGAGACGCGACTCACATGTTCACCCGAACACATCTCTCCGTTTTTACTAAGCACCTTAAGTCACCTAAAACTAGAGTATGAATATAATAGGCCATTACTACACCCAGCTGTTGCTGAACAACACTGGTACTCTGGCAGGATCCATATAACAGACATTCAATCTCCTTGGTCATACAAAACGTCTAACCCAATTTGACAGGATGGGACTCGAGCACTGTAAATTGTGCTCTACACAAGATGGGATCACTAACTTTCACAATTTCTACAGCTTGATATGTAGAAATCCCATTGCATTATACGCTACTCTCTTCTTCAGAAAAAAAACCCAATGCTTTGCTTATCACAGGGCCAGACTTCACAAGGGAATGGTTTTCTAAGGCTTCCATCCACAGAGGATTGGGTTACATAATATAATTATGCACACAAGAGCAGCACAACTTTGCTGCTGTAGCAACATTTTGGTTATTTTAGCTAGCTTGTGAGTCTCGGGGGAACTTGTGCAAATTCCATCTGGCCTTTAGCATGGGACAGCAGTGCTGTAACTGGCGCTACAAATGCTATCAAATGGTACCACTAGATGGAGTTAAGCAAGACGATAAAACTTTATATTATTACTAGATATATTCACTACTTAGTGACTCATTATCTCATGTAGGATCAGATGTATCAACCTATTCTTATATTTTAACTAAAGACAAATGATCTTATCGTGTTTGACAGTCTTGCTGGATTCATGACATTTCCATTATTTCTGATCATGTGCATTGTTAAAAATCCTTGACGGTGTAAATAGTGTTAACCATCAACATTATAAGATAAGACATAAGGTGCAGTAATATAATCTCGTTGTTCGTTTCTGCAGGGTATCACATCTGACTTGTGCTCAAAGAAATCCTCACATTCTTGTCACTTATGTTAGGAAACAACATCCAACTGGTACAGGCCGTTATATATTTCCACACGTCAAATGGCAGGAGGATGGTGTCAAGAGATGAGAAAATATCTTTATCTCTCTAATCTGTTGTCCAACTTTTACAATGACAGTTGCAGCACAACTAGCCTTTGTTTCACGTTGTACTGTTCAAATGAACTGGACACCTTGTCCAGTGATCAGGCATGCGTCTGTTCTCTATGTGCACCAAGACTTTTTAAGTGATTGGACGAAATTGATCCATTGTTAGAATGGATCAATAGTACCATGGGCATGTAAAGAATACCTTTACAGTGGCTACATTATTATGATGTATATTTACAGTAGCTTAATACAAGCTGGGAGAGAGCACATCTTTACGTTTTGCCTCAGTACAGTGACCTAAGAAATGAAATGACAGTGGCTGATGCAAAAGTCTGTTTAAGATACTGTATCTTTAAGACAGATCAAGCGAATACTTGGAGAAAAAATGCAGCCCCCTTTTTTTTGTTCAGTCAGTGATTCTTAGCATTTTATCAAAAACACCGTACTGTGTGCTATGTCTGCACATGGCTGATAAGATCAGGTTTGAATGTGCTACAATTGAAATGGCATGCACAGTCGATGTCACTTCAGCTCATAAATCACGAGTGAGGGGTCCGAAAACAATGTGCTGCTGCAATATTTACAAAGCTCACTGCATGTTCTCATCAAAGGGGATCACAGCTGATTGTGTATTGTGTTCACACATACTACGTAGATGTGCAGATCACATCCCAGAATTCATTGCATAAATAGCTAAACTAAACTAATTTACTCGGATGCGACTTAGATTAGTTCCACATAATGGATACAGGTCAGGAAATTATCAAATGGATGTGCAATGGTACAATAGCAACAACACTAGATACCTGAACTGTTTGTCTGCGTTCCTCACCAAGTTTGATTTATACTCTGCATGAATCATTCTTATCTGTTGAACAGCACACGGGACGGTTACCCTTTTTTCCCCCACTTCTGCAATTAACTCGTGATTCAGAATAATTGGATTACTGTCTCTCCAGAAAAATAAAAAAACACTTTTGTTCATTAACACAAGTATAAATCAAACGTTTTGGGTGGGGTACCTCACTGCACAGTCTGGTATAAGTAGCCCCTCTTATAAGCACTAAGGGGATAAAAGGTAGCCACCACAAACTTCCCATCAAAGGTGCGGCCCGTCAGTAGCCTCTGAGCCTCTTTGGAGTCACTGGAGGTGGCGTACTCCACAAACACCTGATGGAAACACAGGTAACACATAAGCAAATGTAATTATTGAATGAGACACAGGTGATGGTCAGACAGGAGACAGACAGAACATATATGTAGGTATAACAAAAGCAGTCTTTGTCCGTGATTGCATGGACATTTCCCAGTGTTCATTATGTGAAAGTGGTAAGGTAACATACCGCTTGTCAGCATTCATTTACACTTGACAACAGTTGCACCTAAATGTCTACATCATGAACAGTACTGTATATACCAGTGGCTATGCTCATGAACCTCATGTATACGGTACTGTATGGATGCACATGCTATGTAAAATAGATACCAATTGTTTTTTTTGTTTTATTCTTATTTTTTACCCCTTGTTCCCCCTCTCTCTTTTTTATTTGTTACCTTTCTTGTATTGTTTAAAAACTAATTCAATGCATTGTTTTACATCAGTAAACCTGTGATATGACAATACAAATGATTGTGACTCTGTAGGGGTCTAACCTGTCCTTTTCCTGGATTCTCCTTAGGGATGAGTAGAGAAACCACTGAACCATACTTCTCGCACTCCTCTTTCATGTCTTCAAGTATGTCTGAGGAAAACAAGACATTGGCCGTTAACAAAGACAGTAAATAAATTGTAT
This sequence comes from Protomyctophum bolini, assembly GCF_963924005.1. Lineage (NCBI taxonomy): Eukaryota > Metazoa > Chordata > Actinopteri > Myctophiformes > Myctophidae > Protomyctophum > Protomyctophum bolini. The sequence continues at coordinate 37,887,164 of NC_137869.1, forward strand.
CAATAATTTCAGAAAAATCCGGTAAATCTGTCCAGATTGGCTTTTTGGTGGTTTCAGAATTTTGTCATGGATTTTTTTTTTAAAGACACTTGGACACAACATTTTTGTAAAGGTGCTACCTTCATACTCCTCTTCATTGTGCAAGTGGCTGTCATCAATCAGGTTGAGCAGACGCAGGACTGGAGAGGGCAATAGAACCAGGTCCTCAATGTGAGGGGCTGAGAGCAAAGACAAAACATGCATTCAGGTGAGTGGAGCATTAGGGCCGATTCATACTCCTATTTTACAGCTGTTTCGGCGCTGTAGTGGCGAAATTATTTTGAACCTCAAATGACGTCACATTGTAGGCTCTACAGAGCCGAACCGACTTTTATTCTGCTCTAAAATAGGAGTATGAATCGGCCCTTAGTGTGTTTGTGTGCCCGTTCTTTATGTAGTGCTTGATATGTCCTACGCATACCGAAGGGAATGCTGAAGAGTGGGCTCTGGAGGGCAGTTTCAGCTGTACATCTGTGCTTGGGGTCATTGTGAAGCATGCTGCAGAATGAATATACAAACACAAAAATGTAGATGTAGTAAATCAACTGTGCAACTAAGAGGCAGTACATTTATGGTAAATATATATAAAGTAGCATAACAACTGGAAAGAAGAGCATCATTACAGGTATCTTAAATACCAAAGATCTTTCTTTGAGGGCTATGGTATATGCATCTAAAGCCGCCTCTAGTCATTGGCAGTATTTCTGTATTCCTTCTGTGTTAAGTGTGTTGTCGTTACCTTTTGATAAGGTCTCTGAGGTGATATACAGGGATGGCAGGGCACACCAGACTGTTACTGGAAAAGATATGGTCTACTATGGCAGCACTGTTGTCCTAAAGAAGCACAAAGCATAGGATTGTCTTCTTTTTCAGTTTACTTCCACATAGCAATTTGGCAATTAGCACTTTGCACCAGACGGTGCATATTAAAAATCACACTTGTGTGAAGTGAGGTGCGCTCTTAGCCTCTTATCATACATCAGCCAATCAAATCATCACATTCCATGCTACAAACACACCTACACACAAACCTGTGCATAGGAGGGGCTATAGGAGCAAAAACAATGCATCTATCAATCTATATCCGCCCATGATCTATAGGCTTTAGCATTACCTTCCACTCCTTGGAGCGGACAGTCTCCTTGAGTTTGATTCCTGAGTACATCTCCAGTAGGATGATGCCAAGGCTCCACAGGTCTATGGCCACAGTGCCGCCCGAGTCCGCTTCCATCTCCACTCCGGCCCGGGCTAAGTTGTTCTGGAGCTCAGCCTCTGGCGCCCGGTACCCGTCTGTCTGGATGTACTTCACGTCCTGGGGGAGATTGATTGATTAATATTTTGATTTCATTGACTTTTCCCCCCACACCGGACACACGAACGCAGTCCCAGTCAAGAAGACACACCTGGTTTCCCTCTTTGAAACTGAGGCCAAAGTCGATGAGCTTGAAACATTCGTCGTCGGCGCTCCAGAGGACGTTGCGTGGTTTCAGGTCGGCGTGGACATAACCTTCCCTGTGGAGGAAGGCCAGAGCTTCCAGGACGTCCCTGGCACAGTGCTGCACCATCCACATGGAGTGGCCTTGAGTGGCCCTGCATGGATTACGGACATTTGTTATCTCGCAACTGAAAAGTGGTGTCCTGATGTGCACTTTGTGAAACGGTGTGAAAGGAGCCGTTTCTTAAACCGTTATCTAAACAATTAACACGATATGTAACATTGTGACGTTTTAGTAATATAATATTGTTCCTGCTGTTCTACATACTGTACTGATTTTGTGACCCATCATCGTAATTAAGTCCATATAAGAAACAATGTCCTACCTGCCACCCTGGTTGTCACTACTGGCTGCCAGAGCAATACCTCTCACCAGCAGCTCTGACACACTGACATCCAACAGTTCCAGCAGCAGACAGCGTGTCGACGCACCCACACCGCTGTGGTTGGTGAACACACCATACAGTGTCACTGGCAACAAAAAAAAAGAAAATTAAACAATGGAAAACTATATATTACGATTACTATAGTATAAACGTGACTTTCTGTTTAAACTATGGCATGTCATGGCAGAATTTTCAATCGTCACACAATAAAAGTGTGGCCATATTCTCATTATGATGGATTCAGTAGAATTGGATCTTGATTTCCCTGGTCAGGAATAGTGAATGGCATCCTAGGGATACTCAAATCCTAAATGTATTAATTTGTTAACAGAGTTAAAAAATATATATAGCGGTAGCCTCTGTATAAAATAAAATAAAACGGTAAAGGAAATGTGATTTATAGGATTACCTATGTTCTTGTGCCCCTGGATGTCTTCCAGCACGGACCTCTCCTTGTGATACCCGTAATCTCCTCCCTGAGTGTCGGCGGTGAACTCCTTGACGGCGGCGGTGGTGGTGGTGGCTCTGCCGGAGCTCACCCGGTACACGGAGGCCGAAACTCCCTGGCCGAGGCGCGACTGGACGTTCCAGATCTCGCCGAATATCTCGAACAGGACCGGCTTCATGCTCTGGTCCACCACCGCGTCTAGTACCGCGGCAGGGCCAGCTGGGTCCCCCGCCGCTGCTGCCATCATGGCGGTGTTATGTTGTGGTTGTGGACGTGTTGTTGTTGTCGGGTCAGAGGAGCTGCAGTGGGCCATTTAGAGAGAAGAGAAGCGATGGAGCCGCAGCTAGTTGACAGGTTCCAGCAGCTGCTGCAGGAGCATTGCAACCAACCACACCGACCGACCGACGCGTCGACAACAGCAGCAGCAGCCAGTTAACGCTGCAACCACACTACCAGAAAAAACTACGGTGCATTATTATTATTATAAGATTATGGTGTGCTTGTTGAAGCCCCCCTATTTGAATGACTTTCACAAAATCAGCTGGCCCAAAAGTTAGCTAGTTCCTTTGGAGTGGCTAAACTAGCCACAGAGTTGGAGCAGCATACAACAACAAACCATTTTAACGGTGTGTGAATGTGAATCTTCCTCGCCCCATAACATTGCATTAAGCGTAAGCAAAGCGACCTATTATCGGCTAAATTAATAACTTGTATTTCGTCGGCTTCAATGACAACTAAAGTTTTTTTTGCCCATTTGCTGAGTGAGGCATTGGGCATTTGCTGCTTGTTGATGTTTTAGCAGCAGTGTTCTTTCAGCAGATATAAACTAGCAGATATAAGACTTCCGGTGGACGATCACTTCAAAATAAGGTTACCCTCTAGAGTAAACTGAATCCATTGACAAACTATTCATTTGCACATTAAATTGCAAATGTGCAAATGAATAGTTTGTCAATTTGCACATTAAAGCTCGTCTCTAAACTGCCTCCCCCTGGCCAGCCGGGTGCCTGATGGAGGGGAAAGGAACTGGTTGGAATAACGTGTTCCTTCCACACGCTACATCCAACCAGGGAAACTCCCCGCTGTCAGGTGTATTGATTGATTGATTGAAATCTTTATTAACAGTTTGCAGAATTACAGTACATTTCAAGCACAAACTCAATACAAAGACTGTTAACTGTGAGTGGACGACCCAATTAAGCCTTACACTTGTTTACAACAGGGTCCACATTGTTCAATTCATCAAAACATTTAGAGACAAACAAATAGACACTTCTATGTAGTTAAAGAACAGAACAGGAATTCATCATATAGGAAGCGAAAAGGGAAAAAAAGTATATATACAGTGAGGGGAACAGGGGGATAAAAGAAAAGAAAACGAAAGACAGAGTGTAGGGCGCCTGCACACAACACCATGCGTTGATGCCATGTGTGCATATGTGCAGGCACCCAACACCACGTCCATACAAAAACATAGTACAATCCAGATACAAATTCAGCTTTTACAGAGGCCAGTTTCGAATTGCAGCCATCCGTAGGTGCCCTCTTAGAGCAGTTTTGAAGGAGCCAAGGGATTCACATGTCTTAATGACTGTTGGTAGGGCGTTCCACATTTTGGTCGCATAGGAGCGAAAAGAATTTAGTCCCTTGTTTGTGCCGAATCTGGGTTGTACATGGTTTGTTGCACTCCCTCTGGTGTTGTGGGTGTGGACTTCGTTTACATTAAGGAAGTATTTAGACAGGTACATGGGTATCTTGGTGGTGTATCTAATCTTGTGGACCAGACCCATTGCAAGATGCTGTACTCTGTCGTCGACCCTAAGCCATCCCAGCCTGTCAAAGTGGGCAGGGGTGAGGTGGGTTCGGGGGGTGAGGCCAAGTAGGAGCCTGACCAGTTTGTTTTGGGAGGTCTGGAGCCTTGTTTTAAGGGCCTTTGAGGTGCTGTGGTACCAGGAGGTGGATGCATAGTCAAAGAAACCTTGTACAAGGGCTCCTGTTAAGGTCTTCAAGGTGTTTTTGTCGACCAGTGAGGAGATCCTGTAGAGGAATCTTGTTCTTTGATTGACTTTTTTGATTACGTTGGTGGCCATCTTATCACCGGAAAGATTGGCCTCCAGGATGGAACCTAGGTAGGTAATTTGATCCTTCCGTGTGATAATATCATCACCAACTCTAACCAAGAAGCCATCTGCCTTTTTGAGATTACTATTTGATCCGAAGAGAATGGATTCAGTTTTTCCCAGGTGTAAGGATAGTTTGTTATCAGCGAGCCAGGTGCAGATTCTACCGAGTTCAGAGCTGAGGGTCTTTTCAACCTGCAGTTTGTTCCTGTCCGAGACCAGCAGTGCTGAGTCGTCTGCGAACAGGAACAAGTTGCAGTCACAAGCTGAAGTCATGTCGTTTACATATATTAGGAACAGTAAAGGCCCTAGTATGCTTCCTTGTGGGACGCCACAGCTCACTGGGAGGGGGGGGGACAGTGTTCCGTTCACTTCCACCATCTGTTCTCTCCCCTCCAGGTAGGATTGCATCCAGCTCACTGATGTGCTATCAAAACCAATAGCTTTAAGCTTGTTAACCAGTATGGAGTGGTTCACGGTGTCAAAAGCCTTTTGGAGGTCCAGCATGACCATGCCGCAGTATTTTCCAGCATCCACCTCGTGTTTGATGTGGTCGCTCAAATAGAGAAGGCATGTGTCAGTGGAGTGGGATGTTCTGAAACCAGATTGGAACTCGTACAACAATTTATTAGTGGCAAGATACTTTTCAACCTGTTCATAGACTATTTTTTCCATCACTTTCGAGATGGAGCTTAGAATAGAAATAGGGCGGTAGTTGCCGGGTTCTAATTTGCTCCCTTTTTTGTACAGGGGGGTTACTTTGGCCAGTTTAAAATCTCTGGGGACCTGTCCTTGTTTGATGGAGAGGTTAACTATGTGGGTGATGACTGGAGCTATGGAAATGGCTGAGTCTCTGAGAAATTTGGAGGGAATATTGTCATGGCCAGTGGCCTTGTGGGGTTGGAGGGCACTCAGTTTCTTAAGTACCTCCTCAGTTGTTACCATTGTCATTTTAAAATCATCTTTACAAACACCTAGGTTTTTGTAGAAGCCTTTGATGTGCTCTACACCAAAACGCCCAGAGTGGGAGGGCAGTTTGTTAACCAGCATTGTTGCAATGTTTGTAAAGAAGATGTTCAAGTGATTGGCTACATCAACCTTGTCAGTGATGAGGGTGTTATTTGATTTGATGTTTATGTTAGTAAACCTGGTTTTAAGTTTCTGACCACAGCCTAGTTGGTTGTTTAGTAGCTTCCAGAGCTCCCGAGGATTGTTTTTGATTTCCTCGGCTTTATCATTGATAAAGTTACTTTTGGTGTAAATTGTGTAACACTTGGTGCTTGTAGATCCACGGCTTGCCAAGCCGTGTATATCCACGGATATCCCAAGCCGTGTAAGCCGTGGGGCGAGCCGTCTCTCTCTAGAGAGAGAGAGAGATTTTTTACCTGCAGGCCTACTATATTTTCACCTGTACTTTGAGATTTTTCCTGTAGCCTACTTTTAAACAGAGAGAGAGAGGGGGGGGGGGGGTAGGTAAAGTGTCTAGTTATAGTGAGAGTTGAGGGGGCCCAAGGGTGGTCATCAGCCTCTTTTGTTTGAGTGTGCTACCTGCATGTGTACGCAACACTTGGAGCTTCCAAGCCGTGGTGTATATCCACGGCTTGCCAAACCGTGTATATCCACGGCTTGCCAAACCGTGTATATCCACGGCTTCCCAAGCCGTGGGGCAAGCCGTCTCTACAGTTTCTCTGTAGTGGTCCGCAATTAACTGCGCTTGCTAGTAAAACACAGCCAGTGCTCAGCGCAGAATTGTAATGTGTGAGAGATGGGATCTGTCACGGGGCAGCCCCTGCCCGGACAGGTAAAATATCAACTTCTTTGCCATTGCGCTGAGCACTGGCAGTGTTTTACCTATACTTGTGACCTCTGCTTGGATACATGGTAAGTGGGGCACCGACGATCTGCAAGCTCACAACACGCTGCATGTGGAATTGTGGACGCAACACTTGGAGCTTGTAGATCCACGGCTTGCTGTGTATATCCACGGATTCCGTGACAATTACCTAAACATGAGAGAGATGTGCCATATATGCGCACGCACGATGATTCCATTCACACCTCTCTCTCTCTCTCTCTCTCTCTCTCTCTCTCTCATCACATGGCCATGAGCCATTACCATGAAATGGAAAGCAAAATACAGCACGATATAGTTTCACATGCCACGCATAGACTTGTTGTGTAGGCTACTACGCAATGGCATTTGGCCTGGGTCCTTATCCACAGTTTATCTGCGGTCCGCAATTAACCTATTGTTCAAGCTTCACACTCCAATACAAATGAAACTATTTGAATAAATTAAGGTTGTACACATCAGTGAAATTAACCTCTGAAAATCCCTAATTGAGAGTGTTGGTACTAGCAAGCGCACAGATCATATATAAATCGCCACATATGTGTTTACGTAACTCGAGAACCGTTTTCCCCATCGACTTCAAATTTGACACACCACCACAGGGAGTGCATCTCCCAATGTCAAGTCCGTCAGATCACCGGTTGTCCAGAACCAGCACAAAAGCCTCTGCCCAGGCTCCGGACAGGGAGATCTCCATATATGGAGCTGGCCTGTTCTGACACAATGACGTTCTGATATCACAATGAGGCGCAATCAACATATGGAATGTCAGAACAGGTCAACTCGAGATCTAAGGGTTTGAGGTCAGATGTGGCCGGCGCCATATATGCAGATCAAGGTGATGACATAAATTGTATTTGTTCTCATCAGTTGTCACGATCCGAGTTGGCTTTGTCCGAGGCTTACAGGTCTTTAAATAAATACTTTATGAAACGTCTATGGGAAAAAATAATTGAAAATTGTCTTCCGGGGCGCTCGTCGTCATGAAAGGGGGCGCCCTAAATGGAAGCGTGATGGACGGATCGACAGACTGACAGGTTTTGCAGGTTTGGTCGCAAATTCGCAATAAGCCCCACACCCCACAGTAGAAGGCCGCATTTAATGGGAATCAACAGCCAATTTAAATCAGCAACAACCGGTTAGGGCACATGAGCGCTCTAATAATACCAATCATGAATGCATTATTAAAATGTATGGCCTTAGATCTCCATTTAAAAAAAAACACTTGATCTTATTCTGAAGGCAACCGGAAACCTTATATATGCTAGCTCATAGACAGGAAATCCAATATCTGTGGAATGAACGGAGCACTAATCTCCCTTCCGGGGCCAACTTTCTCTAGCAGAGTTGTGAGACAACTGTGAAGGCTTTGCGCCACCTACCGTGCGGGAGGGCACGGTCAACACCGTTGACCATAAAAAAAATCACACCAAGTCCTTTCAGGACAGCTTGGCCTTGGTCCTTTAATAATAATAATCACAAATACCCAATTAATCTATGGGGAAAAGAACAAACTCATTATAGGATACCATACTTTCCTTTCCACCACCCAACAACACAACACTGGTGATTGCATTTGTTGATAACCTTATTATTGTAACATTTATTAAGAATACAACACACTTCACTTGACAATGAAAATGTCTTTAATGCAAATTGAAAATTATTAAAGGCTTCCCTATGAAATATGTCTGTCTGGCACAAGCCTGTTTAGGCTGTCTGTGATTGGTCCAATCAGATCATGCATCATGGGACTGATTGCAGGCTTGCAGCGTGCGTTTTCCAAATTGTTGCAACTTGTTGCGTAGTGGGTACAGTTTTGGGAAATTTGACTGTTGGGACGGACGGATATGGATCACAGAAAAAGTGCAGCCTACAGATGAGCGGTGCTTTCAAATGGAATGCAGAAAAGCCAGAGGCCCAGAGCCATAGAGTTAGCTAAAAGAAGCAAAAGAGGCTAAATTCATTCATGTTCCTAATTCCTTACATTTCGATGAAGTGGCAACTTTGCAGGGATAGGAAGTCGAGAAAGAGACTCCTATAGGTAAGACACTGTTTATTTCTCTATGCTGGTTTTGTTTATTTCATTTGTACATGACAGACGTTGTTAGGCCATGGATTATACATGTGTGTATTTACTATTTTCATTGATTTTGCTTTGCTTGATGATGCGTGCCGTGGTTGTTGATAAATGTGTATAGGGCTGCAGGGCATGGCTCTATTCTGGCTGGCATAATGTTGTGACACTGTCTGACACACGCATTTAAAGGGATACTAGCTAGGCCAGTCTGTGTTTGTAAACAGTGAACCCCCCTCCCCTCTGACAGGTCTTTGGACACTTATTATTGTGGCTGGTTGAGCCGATCAGTACTGCTGCTGTTCTCTTTTAATGTCTTAAACTGTGTAAATTCTGTCATATTTACAGTTTAACTGTATTCACAGTATATTATCCCTAATTAGTTCTGCTTGACTGTTATTGAGGGGCGCTAGCCCATGAGCCCAACCAATACAAGGCTTTTGAAGATTACGTCATATGGCAGCTAAGTCTATGGGATTTATCATTTTCTGTTTGGAGCACATAATATGATGTAAATCGTTCACTGGCCAAGTCTATGGACTTTAATGTTTGTTTAGGGCACTAAAAGATGACGTAAGATGTCATGTGACCAATATCAATATATTTTTAACTCATTTTGTTTCAAACAAGTGGCAGACAAGTCTAATGGCCCCCTGTGACGTAGGGCCTACAAAAGCGAAAAAGGTGCTCCTCACTTCACAGTGTGATTTATTTTAATATGTACAATATGTCTGTATGCCTGTGTACAGTGCATGTGTTGGTAGGTAATTTGTTAGTACTAACTGGATTAATTTCATGACAAGCATGCTAGAGAAGCATCTGTTATACCCAAACTTCGTATTACCCCATCACAACAGTGTTCTCTCTTTTCATTCCAGTTTATGATAGGAAAGTTGTAGTTTGGACAGTTAATCGGGAACATCCATTTGACCCACACCCGGGCCAACAAGCTCCGGCACAGCTAATCAGAGTTTAAGTCTGTCCAATCCCAAATGATGCCTGCGAGAGCCGGGACAGAAGCCCGCTACCGGGGAAGACCTTGAAGAGGCAGGAAAGTCAACTATAGCCCCCAGGGAGCCCCTGGGCTTGGTCAGGCCAGGGCCAGGGGTGGTAGTGAGGGTTGCATGGTGGACATGCTCGTGAGGGTGCAGATGTAAATGGTTGTGGTGCTGAAGTCCACTGTGCCCGTTGTCTGCTTTGGTACTATGGGCCCGCTCCTCCACCGCGGCAGCCTAGAGAGAACGATAGAAAGAGCCTGAACACAACTTGTCAGGTCCGAAGTGCTTGTTCAGGTCCCTTACTGTAATTATACAACCCAAATGTGATGGAAGCAATAAGATGAAACTGAACAGTTTCATTGTTTCATTGTTCAGAAGTTCTGTATTTGTGAATTATTACAATCATTTAGAGTATTTTTTTAGTAAAGGTTTACAATAAAGTACTATAGCAAATAGAACAGCTTAAATAACTTTGGGAACAAAAATAAATGTTCATAATTGAAGCATCTTATAGCATATTGAACATATTTATAATCATACAACCGTATTGTTGACATGTGTGATATGTATGATATACCGGTATATGTATATACCGTATGATACACATGTAACCTGGGATGTGGTCAGATATGTAAACTCCTGTGTAGTGTAGCAAATGATTTGGGTACCTCGGGTTCGTAGATTTCACACTGCACTTCCACTGGCTGTCTATTCTCCTTAACTTTGGCAGGCATTCTTGCTTCAAACTGGTCCTCCTGGGCTGTATGTGAGCCCAAACAAAAGCCCCTATGCTGGGAGACGACACAGAATAGTTGGACTTGCACATATGGAAGTTGTTAAAGTGTGTGTGTGCTGTGTGCGTGCGTTCGTGCATGCGTGCGCGCATGCGTGCCTACTCACAGCAAACTGACAGTCCATGAGTGTGCAGTTGGTCAGCTCTTCAGGGGCATTTAGCTTGGAGCATAATGTCTCCTGAATGGTGAACTCCACAAAGTATGATGGGCCTTCATTCCACTGAGAATACAAACACCCCAAAACACACGTGTGAGTGCGCACACGCACTACGCAGGGACGTGTGTCATCCTGTCAGTTGGATGTTGTTGAACTGTGATGGAATATTTTGTGAAATGACGCGCTTGCAGAGTGCACACAGTGCAGTGACTGCAGTCGTCTTGAAGATAATCGAGGCTTCCTATGTTGTTGGTTCCTATCTTTAAAACACAGGTGAAATGATGTAGGCCTAGTTTGTCTATTGACTTTGGTCCATAAGTGATATATCTGCATTGGACCTTTCAGGCTTAAATAATGCAGCAGATACTGTAGCATTTATAAAAATAAAAATAAACAGTCAAGGCAGCGGCTTTATCGTCTCAGGAAACAGAGAAGTTTCAATGGTAGTACTAAGTACTGCACCCTGATGGTCTACACTCTACAGGTTCTCACTGAGAGGGCTCTCACTTTAACATTGTCTCCTGGTATGGGTCTGGAACGTTATTGGATAATTTGGGAGAAACAAAGGCAGCTTCAGGACATAATTATACAACCGCTTCATAACCAAAAAGGCAATTCAGGTTTGCAATGACTCTACCCACCCTTTTTACGGCTGTAACGGTGATTCTCAACCATTTTCATTTCAAGGACCCCCAGTTTGACATGCATTAGCTACGGACCCCCATTTAATGGCATTTCTCATTTCTATCTCTGGGACCCCCAATTTATATTGTGAAATCACTGTTAATTTAACTCTGAGAGTGTAATGGGTCCATTTGGTTCCATTTGTACACTCTCAGAGTCAAATGTACATTTGGTTCCTAATTATCATCTAGCTTAGTACCCCCTGGAACTCTCTCAAGGACCGCTAGGGGTCCCCAGACCCCACTTTGGGAACCACTGGTGTAGAGTGTCCTAATAACTCCCGGTAAAAAGGAGCATTACAATAATTCATTGTGTGAGGAGGAGGACGTTATTTTAGGTTAGTTTGTGTTGAAAGCTGACCTGTGAACTGGCCTTGGTGATGTTTTCCAAGGTAAAGTAGTTGGCCAAGAGGCTCTCCGTGTTGAACCTCTGCATTGACTGCATGGCCATCTCCATGACGATGGGATCGTTTAGGTTCTCAGCTGTGGGGCAGTCGGGGCACGCGTCCACCACTGCAGTGGCGGGAACTAAAACACAACGAGTTAAATTAATGACATGTCAAACCGTCTGATAATACAATTTTTTTTAGTGCATTGTTCACTTGTTCTAAAATAAATTATTCCTGACCTACTTTTGTAAAGCCCAGACATTTTTATGTAGACTAAATAGCATTTGTATGTAGACTTATAGCATTTGTATGTAGACATAGCACTATAAAGTACATTCCATTATATAGATATTCCACTGTTACGTTCTTAACTTCTTAGCTTATGTGTGATTCATGATAACTACTTTTTATGTATGTGATGTATTGCCTTGGCTTGCCATGCTTTTTGTTCTTGCTTAATGTAAATCGCTCTGGATTAAATGCCTACATTGTAAAACAAAACAAAAAACATGCTAAACAAATGCTAAATTGAACAGTGGAAAAAAAATCTTCCTCTGTGACACTATAATTACCTAGCCACTTCTGAGATGTATTGTTTTCAGATTGTGTTTACTTGTTGATTTCTGGATAGCCAGATAAATACATGACATTCCTTAGCTTGCCGGCTGCTTGCTATTTGATTTGTGTTGTGTGAATTCTACTCCTCATTACCACTTAGTACGGCATCAAAATACCCTTAAATCAGTTGCTCAAGTCACCTGACACTGGTGTTATCATTCATAACCTTTATCTAATCCTGTGCGAATTTCAGCACTGTAGTATAATCTGTACCTTGACGAGTTTTACACGAGTAGCTCTGTAGTTCCACTTCAGTATCAACATGAATGGACACCTGACACTCCCCATACACCTGTCCACACACACACACACACACACACACACACACACACACACACACACACGTGCGCAGGAACTGAAACTATAAGGTAATTACTAACTTTCTGAATGAGCAGGCTATTTGAGGAGTAGGACTTTGGATCATTCATGAACTAGAAAAGGCTCAGAGAAACTGTGTGTGTGTGTGTGTGTGTGTGTGTGTGTGTGTGTGTGTGTGTTGTTTGAGTGATACGGTAGCATCCTCTACTGGATACTCACTGGAACTGCACCAATGTCCCTGACTTCACACTGTTTCCATGGCTTCCTGCTGGTCACGTGACATTTGGTCTCTAAGACGTCTATGGTCAACTTGTAGAGCAGGCCACCTTTCTCCTGAACACACACACACACACACACACACACACACACACACACACACACACACACACACACACACACACACACACACACACACAAATGAGGGTCCACTGGGTTGGTTGTAGCTTGATTTAATAGTTTACACACTTCTGCTAGTGCTAACACGCACTCTCTTTGCCACTCTCGCTTTTTCTTTTGTCATTGACGTGAGTGTGAGTGTGAGTGTGAGGTGTACGTGCGTCATTGATTGTACACACCTTTTCAGCTGCGGTGTGTGACATGTCATACAGTCTGTTGAGGCTGAGGATGTATCCTTGCGTCCGGTCCTGGTTGATCTTCTCCAGGGCCTCCTCTGCTACCCGCAGCGCCTCCGGGTTCCCACAGCCAGGGCTGTCTGGCTGTGGTGTGGCCCTGGTCCCCTGACCAGGGCTGTCTGGCTGTGGTGTGGCCCTGGTCCCCGGCCACAGCCAAGCCAGACACAGGGCCAGCAGCCACACATTCACAGTCATCCCGAAAAACACACTAAAAAATCTGTCCGTTACCTTAACTGCTAGTTTATTCTGAAACTTAACCCTGAAGCTTCAGCAGCTACAGTAGCATCGATGCTAATGACCGGGAAGGCAGCTATCATGCCAATCTTTGGCACAGATCTTTTAATGCTAGTTCTTATCTTGTAATGCTAGTTTTAATCACCAGACAGCAGCCCGGCTATTCTGACGGCTAAACATGTGAGAAAGATGTGTTTTGGGCTACAAATTGCTTGATGGGGACTGCTGGACTTTTCCCCCTTTCCCAAAGGACAAGCAAACAGCGGCTATCTGCTATAGGCCAATGGCTTGGTCTGATAACCTCACATAACGGGGTCATAGGACACTGGGTGCAAGCAACGTAAATAGTATGTATATCAGATCATGGTTGTTTGCTCAATGATGACATTCTGCTCATTTAACAGATAGCCCAATCAGGCTATCGTCGTGACTAGACTTGAGTTTCGATGTAAAACACAAATAAATTGCTGAGTCAACATTTTGAGAGAGGGCCCGATAGGAACATTAGTTATCATCAAGGATAGTTCATAGGTGAAGAAGCAGGTGTTTTGAATCATGTGTATATAGGGAGTATCATTCATTGATCGATGGAATTATTATTTGTATACGTGTGCCCTATCAAAACGGCACAAATAATGCAGGCTGGTTTCTGTGACACCTTTTGGGTCTGTCTGTCTATCAGTCCCTCCTGAGACGCACAACATCACTGAGCGCCTTTTACATGCTGAGGAAGGCTTGACGCAGACACCCTATTAATTAAAAAGTACCAGAAGGGTTTTCTTTTTTTTTTCTTCGCTCACTCCCTCTCTGTCTCTCTCGTTGACTGTTCCCCCCCAGGCACTCCCACCAGTTGGTGGTGCTGTTATCTATCATCCATGCATGGATGTGCACTGTGCGTACACACACTACTTCCCACCTACAAAGCTTTGTAAAAGCTGCTTTTCAAGTTGCGGTTGGCCTGTTTTCTAAGCTGTCCATCAGTACACAGCTAGGAGATATTTGCATTGATTATCTTGTGGCTATTAAATAATGATAATAATAAATAAATAATTGACTCAAGTTCACTATAAACGAGTGTATAGTATACCCCAAAATGGTGTACATCCGTAAGTATGGATGACTCCCACTTACCTTTAAATTTAGGGCTAGGTTTAGGTTTATTGTTGTAAGTGTGGAACAAATAACCTTTTTTGCGGGGTGGTGAACATAGAACCTGGGGGAACATATATGGTCCCCCATTGCCCTATCCTTCGTGTCTCTAGGAGGTGGTAAAACAAATCTCAAAATGAATAACAAACTGACATGCCATATTATTTTAAAACGGGCCTCAGTGTATGTATACCGCATTATCCGACATGAGACATCAATGTTTTTTTACCCAAATCTACATACACACTCAAAGCACCTTTTGTCAATATAATGTAGCAACAGGACACCTCCAATAGTCTATAGAGGGTGTGCGCATGCATAGAGTGAAAGGGAAATAGAGTGGCTTGGCAAAGTGAGTTTAATGTCGTTTCATGGAATCAGATTGATTAGTTTGGATGTATTTTTTGTTGCCACTCAGTAGGCGTTGCCGCATAACTTCCGGGTATGATGATGATGTCATGCGCATACCCTCTATTCAGTATTTAAGTCCGACGTCATTTTGTAGTGCTACGTTACGTCCGGGTCCAAGTGGCAGCAGCTCCCGTCCGCATCTCATTGTAAATAGAATATCTAAACGCGTGAATCTTTTTACAATGACGTTATTTTTCAGAAAGGAAGCCATTGAGGGTTAAAATGGGTCTTAATGCTTCCAACTCGAGTAGAATTATTAATGTTTTGTACAAGTGTCCATGACAACAAAACTATATGATGTGGAGACAATAAAGACTATTATTATTATTATTATTGAAGGTGGTCCATTTGCATTAATGAGGATTTAGTTGACACAATAAAATATAATGGCGATAGTATTCCATGTGGGGCAGACGGCCTGTCACAGCCAGATTTGGGAGAGCAGCGCAGCTTTGTTGTTGTGAGGAAAGCGGTAAAATGAGACTTTCGTTGTTGTTTTCGTCTCCGATTTAGTCCGACGGAGCGTCACAGTATAACTCTATGGGGACACAAAAGCGACACAAAAGTAGGACCCGGAAGTATCTCAGGAGGGGGCGCTCACGTCACAGCTAAAATACTGAATTGCTGTGTAACTGTTTTTAATTCCAGCGTGAACTGTTTTTAGGTACTGGTTTTAGACTTGTTCAATAGCCTGGCACTAGACGAATCTGCCTCGCCAGGCTACTTCCTCAAAGCACGGAACTATCATCCCTGTAAAACGTTGATGGATTAGTATTTTGAAGGCTGTAGCTGTAGGCAGAACGTTTTTAGAAAGGCATTTTAATTCTGTATTGTCAAAGCAACATGGAAACAAAAAAAGTCTGTCACTGGTATTTATTGTTTGTGCAGTCAATCACGTAAACATAATGATAAAAATGATAAAAAACATGATAATGTTTACCAGCATGCATAGGCATGCATCTGCATTCTAAGCATGTTTTAGGTGAAAAACCCTGTTTAAATCGTGCGGTAAAGTACAGGGAGCTCAAGGTGCGGCGCCTCACCTCAGCAATCCATCTCCCAGGTGTCCCAGCACATCAGAAAGTGGATAGACGCCCTCGCTTTTGACTAAAAGGTGAAACACCATGACTTCGATCTGTGCTGTGTCATGTGATCAATGAGACATTGATGTGATCTTGGGAACATGCCGGGACATTCAATTACTTTATTAAATGTAAGGCTGTAGGTAGGGCATTAGGCATTCTATTCACCGTGCAGTAGCTAGACTGCATGATGTGGTGAATAGGGAACTCACAGTTTAGTGACGGATAGAGAGGTACTGACAGACTATTATGTGAGGTAGGTGGAAGCATTGTATAAAGGAGAGCAATGGAATGACGGCAATCACAGTCAATGACTCTGATCGAGACACGTTGAAATGGATAATTCTCTTCTCATCCATCTTCCCCTCTGTTAAAGTCCTGGTTAGCCAGACCATTATACATAATAAAGGCTAGATGGATCAAGGTGACGTCTCCGACGTAGTTCACCGGGCGGCCATCTTGCTTCGTTGCTATAGTACAGCGTATATCTATGCTACGTCTGAGCATAGACATGGTAACGACCCACCTGCCTCTGATTGGCCTACCGACACTAACCGTCTTGCCTGTCCTCCGAGATGCCGTGGTGGGAAATAATACAAGTACAAGAGAATAACTTGTAACTTACTTTATTGTTTGTGCCGTTTGCTTTGATTGAATAATTGATTGAACACTTATGTACTATGATTTGATTTGGCTGTGTTATAAATTAAAGTGTTAGTGTATAGTAAACTATATATATTATACTAAAAAAGATAAAGATCAAGGGAAAAGAGACCTTTTTACACATGTATTCAAATAAACAGCATAAACAACATTAGTTTGCCTCTTCTACAAAAGTAAAAGTTACTGCCGCGCGTGCCAAGCTGTCATTCTCTTGTATTAGCCTTTCTTCATATATATATATATATATATATTTCAGGATGTGTATGTTGCACGCATGCGTGTTCAGATCAGATGTTCAGATGTTAGCCAGACTGGCAGCATATCTCAGGATGTGTATGATGTTGCAGTTCAGATGGGTTGCGTTCCCCATGAGGGAGAAGCATCCTCACGCAGCGGCCTTGAACTCGGGGTCTTCAGCAAAGAGCTTTGCAACCAGGTCTATTCCCTCCTTGGTCGGGGCCGCGGCCGGGCAGTCGGGAGCGACGGCCGTGGGGAAGGCCTCGATCCTGGGCTCCTGCTGCCCGGGGATGTCGGGGTCGGCGACGAGGGGCAGGGTGACGCCCACTTCTCCTCCGACCGGCTGGTCGGGGAAGGAGGGGAGGGTCATGGGCTGGCCGAGGGCGGGCAGCACTCTCACCGTGCCCTCCGGATGCCGGTGAGGCTCGTGCGCGTGCTCGTGGTGGTGGTGGTGGTGCTCGTGCGCGTGCAGGTGCGCGTGCTTGTGCTCGTGGTCCAGGGCCACCTCGTGGTCGTGCTCGTGCGTGTGCACGTCGGGTACGCTGTGGTACGCGTGGTGCTGGTTGGGCAGGTCGCCGCTGTGGTCGTGCGCCTTGGCGTGGTGCGCGTGCACGTGGTCGTGTCCGTGTCCGTGGTCGTGGGTGTGGGCGTGCGAGTGCGTCAGGCCCCCCTCGTCGTGGTCGTGCGTGTGGTGGTGCTCGCTGCCCTCCTCGTGCGTGTGCGCCGCGTCGTGCTCCTGGTGGGTCTTGGTGTGGTCGTGCGCGTGGTCGTGGGGGTGGCCCTGTGTGGCGTCGTGCGCCGCGTCGTGCGAGTGGTCCACGCCGCCCTCCGCGTGGGCGTCGGTGTGGCCGTGGTCCGTCTTTCCTCCCAGAAGGTGGAGCTTCTTCTCCTTCTCAGCGGTCTGGAGGAACATGCGTTCAAAGGGCAGCAAGTTACATAATGGTAGTGTTGCTCAAAGTCTCCCCAGGGGTCCTTGACTCAGCTAAATGTCCCCTTATGGGTCTGTAACTCTGAGAGTGTACAAATGGAACCAAATGGAACCAAATGGACCCTAACTGGTCCACTCTCAGAGTTAAATTTACATTGATTTTACAATGTTAATCTGGGGTCCCAGAGATAGAAATGCCATTAAATGGGGGGTCCGTAGCCAATTGCATATTAAACTGGGGGTCCTTGAAATGAAAATGTTTGAGAATTACTGTTAGAGCCGTAAAAACCTTCTCTTATGGGGGTCCCCGGCATATCTTTTCAAATGGGGGTTCGCGGGCTAATTAGTGTCAATTTGGGGGTCCAACCATGACATAAAAAAGTTTGAGAACCACTGACATACAGAACACAGCACGGCCCAGAATGCAAGACTTATATGTGACCCGAGGACCAAATTCTACAAATGTTTTCTGAAATCTCTACGTTTCTATATCAGTGGTTCTCAAACTATTTCATATCGAGTTCCCCCACAATTACATGCCAGTTTCCCCCAACCCCCCTCAAAGATTTTCACGATTTTTCAAAAATGGCAGATCTACAAGCTCGTAGCGTGGCATATTTTTCAACAGCTAAAGTTCTAAATGGGTTAAGAGAAATCTTACCTCAGGCTCGTATATCTCGCACTCTGCAGAGATGTCTTCACCACCGGGATGACGGGAGAAGCTACCCTTGCAATGCCCTTTGTGCTGGGATGGAGAGGAGTAGAGAAAAATTATAAGAATATAGAAATGACGTATTTGAAATCTCCATGAAAAATCACTGTTGTTAGCCTATATTATTCAAAACAACAACCACCCATTGTTAATTAATTGTGCTGAGTTAAGTGCCTTTGTTATTTGAAATCCAGATTACATTGTAATTTAAATACTAAAAGACTAAAGGTTGACACCCTCTCACCTACAGTATGTAAAACCCTTTACTTGTACTTTCTGCCGCGAAAGTGCTTAAACTTTTCTTATTTCCTGCCTTGATCTCCTCCCCTCTTTTTCCCTGTTTTGTATTTCTTGGAAAAATGGCACGATGGGAACTATGCACAAAAAACGAATTTCACCCACTTTTTCACATGTAAAACTGTGATGCGACAATAAAGTAAAAATGGTAAATGGTGCATTTATATAGTGCCTTTATCCAAGGCGCTTTACATAGATTACATTCACCCATTCATACACCGATGGCGGCGGAAACCATGCAAGGCACCGACCAGCACATCAGGAGCAATTAGGCTTTCAGAGTCTTGCTCAAGGACACTAACTCTGGGGGAGCCCGGGTTCGAGATGGCAACCTTGCGGGTACCATCCGGCCACTCTACCCCTGAGCCAGCCCCTGAGTTGATTTAATTCCCTCTCGGTTGCAAACTATTGTGACTTACAGCAAACTCGCACTCCATCATGGGGCACTCTTCCGCCTTTGTTGAGTCAGCGCTGTTGGCGCAGCTGGTCTCCTGTACAGTGAATTCTACATGATAGAACATCGCCATACCACCCATCTGAGAATACACACACACACGCACACCATCATTAGATACAATGTCGCGCACACAAATCGTGGCAGATATTCGTTTCAGGACATGTTAAGTGCTGACCGAGGCGGATGCCCGAGTGACGTTGAGCAGAGCGAAGCGATTGGCTAGCCCGCTCTCCTTGTTGAACTTCTCCAGGGATTGGGAGGCTGTGCTCAGGATCATTTCGTTGTCCTTGGCCATGGGGGAGGGGCAGTCTGGGCACAGCTCAATCACCTTTTCTGCTGGAACTGGAGTTGGAGAGAGAGATGGTGTACATTGAATAATGGAGCGTGAAAAAAAACCTTGTTTATTTAGCTACTGCCTTTCATTTTAATTTAATTGAGTACAATTTGAGTGCTAAAAATAAAAAATAAATCCTACACACTAGATTATAAATGTATATTTAATAGGAAAATCAAACCTATTTCAATCAATCAATATACAGTTTGCACTTCTTTTTGTTTTACCTGGTCTGATCATGCAGTCATATTTGTAGAGACGCACCACTCTGTGCACCTTACTGATGAAAATGGATGCTTTGCACTGTCCATACACCTATACAATGCAGAGAACATGCAGTTAATGGTGGATGAGGTGGATTTCTATAGAGGGTATGCACATGGTGCATAAAGTGAATGGCAAATCGAGTGGAAAAGTGAGTGACAAAGTCAGTTTTAAAATGATGTTTAACGTTGTTTAATGTAATCAAATACAACTTTTCTATTTGGATGAATGGACTGTCAAGGTCAGGAAGTTGTTTTTTGCCACTCAGTAGGCGTTCCCTTATAACTTCCGGGTTTGATGATGATGTCACTCGCATACCCTCTATTGGTGTACCGGTATAGCTAAACATTTTCAATCCAATACACATCGTCCCCACTATGTTACTAATGGCTTGAAAAAAGAAACCAAAATTATTAAGTCAGCAATTGTACTACTGTGTGTGTGTGTGTGTGTGTGTGTGTGTGTGTGTGTGTGGTGCGTGCGCTTACCGGCGTTTGATCAGAAGTGCGAACTTCACATTTCTTCCAGTCCTTTCGGCTGAGAACATGACAGTCGGTCTCCACAACATCCAGTGTCAGGTAGAACACCACTCCTGTCTCTCCCTGCAAAAGGTAGACGTTTCATGAGAAACCTCGAATCTCATGAATTCTGACATTTATTTCCAGCCTATCACAGACCTCCTTCTGAGAGCTGACGCTAGGGCTATCCAGGTAGTTTTAAAGATGCCCAAGCCCCCACAGCCATTTGCCGTTTTCGCACCTGGCTAAAACCTGCCTATTGGCGCTGAGTGTCGGTGTCACAGCTTGAAACAATAGACCCTGGATGCATATCAATGGTGATGGCCAGGTCCATTGTGTCCACCTGCTAATTAGCTTACTAGTAGCCTAGTAGTTCTGTCTGAAATAGTCTAACTCTAAAGAGTTAATAACAGTGTGGCTGATGGATTCACTGATAATTAAATTACAGAGGTGACGTTTGCACGGTAAATGCATAATTATGACAAGACGAAGAAAAAGTTTGCCCATTATGCAAGTAAATAGAATAACATTTGATATACAGCATATTGTGGGTTAATAAATGTCTACATTAAGAGGTTATTTCAATCGGTGATGGCTCGCGAGCGTGCGACAAAGCCTCGACATACTGTAGCACCACTAGTTTAAAAAACATCCACATCCCTGATTCATTCTCGGTGAACAGTAAAGACAAATCCTCGACACTCACGTGTTTCATGATGTTGACGTTGGCCATACGGTACAGGCTCAGGATGAAGCCTTCTTGGCGGTCCTTGTTGATCTCCGTGATCGCCAGGCCGGCCGCGCCGAGTGCCTGCGCGTCCTGGCACGAGCCCTGCTCCACGCCTCCCTGCTCCACCGGCGCGCCGTGGGCGCACGCCAGCCCGAGCACCAACAGGGACAACAACGCACACTGCTTCATGGTGGTAGACCTGTATGTATGTCTTGTCTTTGTCGTCGAGCTCTCTCTGTGTCTCTCTCTCTCACACACGCACTCTGACTAAATAATTTGGTGGAGATGAATGTAGAAGGAAAGGGGGGAGGGCCTTATATACTCTGCTCCCCTGCTGATAGTCCCTTCTAACACCCCCACCCCCAACCCTGTAACCCTCCTCCTATCCTATGTCCTGTCTGCTCCTTCTCCTCCTGATTGTGGTGACAAACCTCCCCCTCGGGTCCTGTAAACAACACTCACTCAGTGGGCACCCTTCCTGCCCCCAGGTCAAATTGACCTTTTGACTCAAACGCCCCCAAAAGAAACGCTGCACGCACGCGCAGTCACGCGAGCGTGCACACGCACGCACGAACGCACGCACGTGCTCGCTCCCTGCCACACGCCCTTATCTATGGAATTCTGTGCTGGTCGAATCCATCTATCTGCCGATCAATCAGTAGATGTCATCACGGTTGCTGCACAGACTTGCAAAACAGAGCTCATCAACCTAGGAGCGAACAGCCCTGCAGCATTCCTCTCACTCTGGGGAACGACCCTGGTTGTCTCATTCTCATAGTGTGGATCGATCCCCAGCCTGCAGGCAGTTGTATAGTCGAACACTGTATAGTTGTAACATAGTTACATAATGCGGTCTACAGTGAACATGCCGTGCATGATGTGTGTAGTAGGATTAGAGTATAATAAAGATAGTGTACCAGGTGGAATATATAGGAATTATGAGGATAATAGTGAAAGAAAAGAAAAAGGTTCAACAGTCCTGAATGCAGCTAAATCTCTAGGTAAAAGGCAAGTCAGTTCATATTCTCCACAGGATGACATGCGGTGACATGCAGTACTACAAAGTACAAAGTGCAGAAAAGTGCTCAAAGTAAATTGCACCCAATTCATAACAAAGAGCTCAATGTTAAACGCAGTGTGCTGCTGTGTCAATGTTTGTTGAGTGTGAGAGTGGGAGAATCTGGATACACCGTTTTGCCATAGCAGCCTATAATCCAATTGTCTCTTCCTTGTTATCCGCACAGGAAATCAATGTCTAAAAGTTGGTGGAAATGCAGTTGTTTGATTAAGCTAAAGTGGCCTGATTGTCCAAGTTTGAGCCAATTCTTTGACTGTAAAAATCCATTTTGGGTGGGAACCCCTTTTGGTGTTTTAAACATTATGTTATAATTTAGCTATTGAAAAATAGCAGATCTACAAGCTTGTAGGTCTGCTATTTTTGAAAAATCGTGAAAATATTTATTTCAGAAAACTGGAGGATTTAGAAGATTTTTTTTTTAAATTTTGAGGTCAGGCCTAAATGAGTATTGTTGCCATACACTCTTTCCTTAAGCAGTATCATATGTTGATAGTACAATATGCCTATATGGGACAGGCTCCTGCATAAAGTACTCTCCTAGGAGCTAGTTGAAGTGATTTGTTTACATGGGCTAAGGTCAGTAATCTTCCACTAAGCTAGCCTGAGTGAAGCCTGTTTAAAGTCTGTAGTCAAGCTATTAGATGTCTGACTCTGTCTAAAACCTTGTTATTAAAGTCTATTAAAGTGATTTCTTTAGCAGCTTAGACATTGCTGTTTTTTAAGCGTCTATATATGTAGACCATCTATATTTAGCTGTTAAGGTCTACAACTCTACATAGACCATCTACTGTATATGTAGACCGTCTATATATATATCTGTTGAAATGCTGTGTTTCAACGTCTATTCTAAGCCTAGACCACTGCTAAAAAACACACACACACACACACACACACACACACACACACACACACAGT
This sequence comes from Protomyctophum bolini, assembly GCF_963924005.1. Classification (NCBI taxonomy): domain Eukaryota; kingdom Metazoa; phylum Chordata; class Actinopteri; order Myctophiformes; family Myctophidae; genus Protomyctophum; species Protomyctophum bolini. Next base: position 37,910,179 of record NC_137869.1, read on the forward strand.
AAGTCTAAAAGTGAACCAGTTATATAACCCGTAAACCCGGTTACATTTATACCCGGTTATAACCCGGACACATTTTAGACATCTAATGCTAAGAGGATCCTTTTTGTAGTAACTTCACTTTGTAACCGTTGAATCTGGTTTAAAGTAGGTCATTTTATTTTATAGGCCTACCGATCAGTATAAAGGTCAGATTTTTTTTAATTTTAAACTTGACCTTGCAATCAAGTGTAAGAATTAGACTATACTAATTGCTATTATCATCAGGCTTTTATTGAGTATCCCCCCTGTTCTGTAAAGATGGAGACAACATGGGTATTGATTACGTCGAATGCTCATGAATCCTCATTGTGAACTTCCACTACAGTGACGCATTAACATTTACCTCCAGGGAATATACAGTATGAGAAACGGTGTGTAAATAAAGGCTGAGTGGATCACCAGGGCCATTCATCACTACAGCCACAATTTAACTGTCCACACCGCTATACTGGTAAATGGTGCATTTATATAGCGCCTTTATCCAAGGCGCTTTACATAGATCGTGCATTACATTCACCCATACACATTCGTACACCGATGGCAGCGGAAACCATGCAATATGAAGATACCAACCAGCACATCAGAAGCAAATAGGGGTCCAGTGTCTTGCTCAAGGACACTTCGACACTAACTCTGGGGGAGCTCGGGTTCGAAACTGGCAACCTTGCGGTTACCGTCCAGCCACTCTACCCCTGAGCCACCGCTGCCCCGAGTCAAGCAATAACCTGCCGGTGCATTAGAGGTCATTCCACCAGACTTCTGAACAGGTTTCACCTGCAGGACACACGGAATTTAAGCCGCCTGTGTCTGCACCGATTATTAAAGGATTAGTTCAGATGTTGTACTATATACTTGCCATTTTTAGTTGTTACAAAGGTATTGATCGCCTGAGTCCCGTGGTAGGAGTTCTGGACTGGTTTGGTTTTGGTGAATATGAATTAGTTCCGGTCATTTGGTGGGGGCCACTCGGGGCCACCCATTAAAAATAAATGAATCCACAAAACTAGCCTCATTTGTATTGTTGACCTATTTCTAGTACCATATAGTGCAAGGTTCGTTCTACTTTGACCCCTCTTTCACATGGAACTATATTTCTTTGGTGCTGCTGCTGCTGGCTTAGTGATACGGGACACAAAAAATAGGTTTGCAGATTTTTGAGGGGTGCTAGCCCCCTCCTATATACAGGTTTAATGTTTGTCTTTAGTTCAATGTTTGTTTAATAAACGCCATTGACAATGAAGGGAAAACTTACGTCATTTTGTAACTCATTACGTCATATTGTCTCTCTATTGTTAATGACATTTAATGTTTGCGTTTGCACCGTTTGTTGTACATCACTTTACATCACTTATCAACATGAGTTAGAGTTTAATATATTAGCGCCCCTCACTTCACACAGGTGTGATTTTTAGCTATATCGCTACATTTTTCCAGAGTGATATTGAATGTCTGTGGACTTCGATTGTTTAACCCTGCAGGGTCAAATGCCTTGGGTGACCCGAAAGCCCTCGCTTTTAACCAAACAACTCGGATACAAGACGAAGAAGATATGGCCATATCTTGCACAGCTGCAGTGAATGATTTGACCTTTTGCAAGAACCAAACAAACAGTCCCTGGAACCTACAGAACTTTCCATAAAAAATCAATACATTTTCTGCCTGCTGTTGCAATAACTGTCAGTCAGTACAGTTATATAAGAGAGAGAATCGTCGGGTCATGCATGACGCATAACTATTCATATCCTGTATACCCATTTAGCAGAGTAAATGCACACACCTGGTGGCATATATATACACACATGGCCTGAGTGTGTTTGTCTGGCTGGCAGTGTGCTTGTGTCGGGGTGAATTTTATTTTCTGATATACAGTATACACATAAGTGCTTTGTGCGATTTTAATTTGGTGTATCTGGCCTGGATCAGATAAGAATATGCTACTTCGCTGCACATTACACAGTATCTTTTATATGAAAATGATTTTTCTCTTGGGTTCAATGCCATTTTTACACACTGGTAGTCTGGTACACATCATTGTGAAAGAATGGGCCAAGCATTTTTCCAAAATACCTGGGCTTCGCTCGCTCTCTCCCTGGACTTTGCTGACAATTCCAGACAGCTGTTTGGCCCCGCCCCAGGTACCAGCTATGTGGTTGTCTGCTGTATATGGTTTTTTTTTTCCTTTTTACCTCCTCTACGATGATTTCCTGTTTTGACTATATAGAAGTGTATATTCGTACGTCTAAATGTTTTGATGAATTGAAAATGGTGGGCCCTATTGTAAACAAGTGTAATGCTTTATGGTGTCGTCCACTCACAATTAACAGTTTTTGTATTGAGCTTGAAAATGTTGTGCTTGAAATGTACTGTAATTCTCCAAACTGTTAATAAATACTTCAATCAATCAATCAATGCTTATAAGGGTGAATTTGGCTTTAAGGTCGCCTTACCTAATGTCAAACACAAGGTGGTGCTATAGTTCTAAACATTGTCAGGACAACAACTCAAGTCATGAAGCGCTTGCATTCAGAAGTGCATTAAGACCAGAGCTGTGGTTTGGTTTGGTTTGATTGATTGATGAATTTATTAACAGTTTGGAGAATTTCAGTACATTTCAAGCACAACTCAAAACAAAACTGTTTCTTTTTAATGTAAGACTTTCATTCTGCTACTTTTTAGACTGGCTGTCCTTTTGATTCCACTACATTTCTGGGAAGGGATGCGTTGGACCCAAACCTACAATAATACTAACCTACAACATATAATAATGTGAACTAACCACTTGAGCTTGATTTAAAATAAAATAAAAAATAAAATAGCCAATCCACATTCCACCCAATCTAACAACAACCGTGCTGCAATATTCAATTTTCACAGTTTTAATTCTTTAGGACTAGGCCAATCAATGTCTGTTTGTTTGGAACACATGCCCACTGCAACACCTGTTGTACCTGTACCAAATACTCCAGTAGGCTTCATTTTTGACATTTGTAGTTGAGTTTTGTCCAATTCCACTGAATAAAAACGTCATGGCTATGATGCAAGGACTAAACCACATGGGAAGCGTGACAGATCTTAGATGTCAAGGCAGGGTTGTTTTTAACTGGACAGAAAAGAAAAACGGTGACTTATACCAAGGGGTGGGAGAGGTCGATGGGGTCGGAGAGGTCAGTGGAATTATGAGCATAGAAAGGGACATGGAGGTTCTCACCATTATAGTGTTGACACCAGGAGGCCTCAATAACACATGATCTCGTGACCAGTCCAGCCTCATTTATCAGTTTCCACCACCGTAACTAACTTAACACTGAGTATACTGTGTACAATCTGCATCCATAATTCCATATTGCAATTAATATTCTACCACTGCGGCGCGGTGGCTCAGGGGTAGAGTGGACAGATGGAAACCGCAAAGGTTGCCAGTTCGAACTCGTGCTCCCCCAGAGTTGGTGTCGAAGTGTCCTTGAGCAAGACTCTAAAAGGTCCGCTGACACGCCCCGAAAGCAAGACACTTGAACCCCTAATTGCTCCTGATGTGCTGGTTTCCCTTGCATGGTTTCCGCCACCATCGGTGTGTGAACTGTGAATGTGTGTGAATGTGTGAACGTAATGCACAATCTATGTAAAGTGCCTCGGATAAAGGCACCATTTACCACATTAGTGTAGCTACTGATTATTTCTATGGTAATGAATTACCACTTATATAAATGGAGGAGCTGTAAATTGAAGGGCCGTCCTAGTTTCCCATCCCTGTGTGATGATGCTCTGTGCTGTTCCTCGGGGACGTCACTGGACACAGTGTGACACTGGGGGAGAAAAAAAGAATGAAAAAAATGTGTTCTTGGACCAAAATTGTGGCCGATATACAAACGGAAGCAGCACGTCATCCGTGGAACATAACATTCACTTGCACACCCACTCACACATTTATCCTAGCCAGAGTTGTTGCATAAGAAGATGAAATATTGTTCCCATATCTTTTGGTCACATGGTATGGATGCAGTACGTGTCAAACCACACAATTTAAGAGCACATCTATGCTGTAATAAATGAAAGCAATTTTGGACCAAAACTCGCTCTACTTACTGCATTGCCCTCTCGTACTCAGTTGTTGTGTGGAAGTACGGGGGAACAACTATAAAACAATATTTCTACTCCAAAAGAAAGCAATTTAGAATTGTCAACTGTGTGGACTACTACGTACGTATGTATGTATATACGTACGTCGTACGCACGCACGCACGCACCAACAAATCCACTTTTCATTCAGTCAAAACAACTATACTATAACTACAACTATACACACTATAAGGCACATAACGAGCTACTTCCATGCTGTATCCAGGAGCTGTTCGGGTCTAGAGAGAGAGAGCAGGTATATTGGTATTCTTAAGGGGACTAATTGTCCTTTGGCCTTGGTGAGATATCGTTGCCACTAAAAGGGACAAGACATACTGTATGTGGTATCATTCTGTTCGTCTGACATCCACGAGTGATATAATGTGTGATAGCAGTCTCAGAAGGGCAGTTGAATGAGAGAGAGAGAGAGAGAGAGAGAGAGAGAGATATAATATGAATAGATATCTTATTAATCATATCTTATGATTTGTATATTTTCTATGATAAAGTAATGCTATAACCGTATAATATAATTTACTCATAATTCTGAGTGATCACATTTATCTTGTTTTGTTCTATTGTGTCTTCATTTTGTTTGTTCTTTCCTTTGTTCTTTGTCCTTTTGCTTTTGATGTGAAAGGCAAGCCTTCACCTTTTGGGTCTAATCCATATGATGTGACAAAATGATTAAATTAATGCATTTAATATTCATTCATTTATATGACCAAAACAAAATTTCTACTACATTTGGTGCAAGTCCATTTAAAATGTTGTATGCCATGTATAGTTGCAACTATAGGAAGAATTGAAAGTGATTCACAAGTGACTCACAATAGTACTCAACAAAACAGTGAAATCAATATCATCTACACAGGCATACACATTCTTGATTGGGGAGTCGGGCTGCGCAATATTAGTATTTATCGTTTATCGCCTGCTGTATCACTGTAATTGTATCATGGGATTTTTATATTACACACTGAAGTAAGCAGCCTGACCACGTGGCCAGTGGCCCATAGGTCAGGGACTGGGCCCCAAATGCCCAATCCAACCATTGTTGCCGAGTGCCAACCTGGGAGGCATTGAAAACAATATTCTGTACTCTGAACCCTGGCCTCCCGTCCGTCGATTCTCCGGCCAGCTACTGACCACAGGGCCACACCGAGCTGGTCACAGCGCCTCCCGTCCAGTCTCCGGCCGGGATTAACCCCCACGAGGGCCCCTGGTCCGGTAATCTTTTTGGGGCCCCTATAGTGCTCGTGTGCGCAAAATGTTGGTGTTTTTGTTATCTTTTTGACCTAAATTTAACAAAATCAACAGCTAATTAAGGTCAAAGGTCAAACCCAGTACCTCGCGGTTTTCAATTTCCCCGGAGGGCCCCTGAGAGCCATGGGCCACGGCCCCAATGGCTAATTTGGTTCTAGGTACTAACCACAAGGCCACACCAAGCTGGTGTGGCCTTTCATCAGATTTTAACTGAGATCAGCTCGTCAATGTCAAACTTTCGAAAGAAACACACACACACACACACACACACACACACACACACACACACATTATCCATCATCTTGCTCTCCGAACATCAAAGGAGGTAGTATGGGGGGGTCGTGCGTGTTGTTCCACACGTAGCCAGTGCCACACATCACAGCTCATTATGGCTCACTCAGCAGAGCATGTGCACACACACACACACACACACACAGCTCCTGAGGATACACAGGCTTATAAATCGTGGCCACATGTGCCCCCAACCACCCCCCCCCCTCCCCCCTTCTTCCATCGCACAACAACAGCATCACAAAAGCCGTTTCATGGCTCATTAGGTATAGAAGCTGGAAAAGTTTGCTCTGCTTGTTTTCTACTCCTTTTAGTGCTGCTGTAATTCCCGTCAATAAGACGGACACACAAGGCCCAGTAATCTATAAAGCCTTTTTTCTGATGGCAAGTCCGTTAGTGGTGGCTCGTTATTGGTCCCAGATGGTGCATGTATGTCAAGTGCCAGGACATGCATCATTCACAACCATTGAACTGTCACCTGCACAGTGCACACATGGCTCATGGTAGAGACTAGAGAGCATTTCTGAGAAACTAATCCAGCCCCCCACCCTGTGGAACTCTCTTCCCATAGAGATTCACCATGCTCCAACACTGGACTCTTTTAAGTCTGCCTTGAAAAGACACGTATTCTCTCAGGCTTATGGCATATAGTTGTTGATTGTTGTTGGTACATTTTGTAAAGCGTCATTGGGTTCATGAATGGCACTATATAAATTCAAGCTATTATTATTATTATTATTATTATTGATGCACCTCGGAGCTGTGCTTGCTGATGTTTATCGGTGGTTTGTGTGTCTTGGCCAGTGATGGCTTGAATGTACAGTAGTCTGTTTTTCGCTCAATTTGTTTTCTGTCATGTATATTGTATGTGAAAAGGGTAGGTAGAATAAGCTAACTAGCTTCAGCCTATACGTTTTTTAGGTCGTAACTATGTAATTTAATTAATTTGTTATGCACTTGGAGTGTACCGTTTACACAACCTTTTTCACGGATACCGCCATCTTGAATATTTTGCAGTGGATTATGGGGATGTGCAAATTGGTGTCTGGGAGTAAATGGGTCCAAGCACACCTGAGCTCCTTTGGTATTGGAAGATGACGGACGTGCGCCATCATTTTAGTTTCCAAGGAGATGGCCTACTTGTGTGCAAAGCGCAAGTTGGCAGCTTCTTTTTTGTCTCTGTGTCCTAAAATAAATGATTGGCACTTTGGCTATCAGTGTGTGTGGCCACTCTCTTGTTTCTTGGAGATTGTCTCTTGAAGGATTTGGTGTGTGTGTGGCATCCTCTTGCACCATGCTCTTTTATTACATATACGTAAAAAAAATTCCTACTGGTATTCAAGTTCTAGGTGATCTTTATATGACAAGGGAATGATGGGATCATGGGATTCATTCATCAATACCTCCAGCCGAGGCATGCCGCAGGGTAGTGTTACTGTAGCTAGTGTACATTACCTGCATGCATGAGAAAGGGTTTGCCAGTACAGTACAGTACAGTACAGTACAGTACAGTACAGTACAGTACAGTACAGTACAGTTACAGTACAGTACAGTACAGTACAGTACAGTAGAGGGTGCAGTAGAGTGACCCCCACACGGCAACTCTGTCATTTCTCAACCGTCTCGGAGGCAGGGCGGCTCGCCGGAAACGGGCCGGCACCTTGGGTGCGTTCCTGTGGGTCTGGAACTCCCCCCCTCGCCCGGGGACCCCCACACGGAGTTGCACCACTCACTTCACACAGGTGTGATTTTTCAGAATATCGTGAGCCAACTGAAAACTGAAATAATTGGTTTCCCCCTCAATGTCAACCTTTATCTCGTGCATCAATGAATCTCTCAGTGAGCACCACTTTTCCCCTCCTCTCTCATTGTCATTCTCCTCTCATCCCTCCTTTGTCAGGCATATGTCATGTTAACGGGCACTCTATCTGCAGCTGCTGGTGCATGTAGCTCCATCCATTGCACCTGTAATGAAGCAAAAGGCTAATGTGTGTGTGTGTGTGTGTGTGTGTGTGTGTGAGTGTGAGTGCGCACGGGCTCTGCTGTTAACTCGCCCATCAGCAAGGAGGCGAGAAGACGGGTCGAGGTGTAGCTGCAGATGTGATTCACAGACACGGCCGGGGCACTTTGCGGTGAGCCATTCCCTGTCAAATGAAGCTCTTTATGAGGCGTACATCTGATGCTTATAGCACTGTCAAAAGGGCAGACGCAGCTTTATATCATGCCTGACCTTTGGAGACATCGGCAAATCCTACAGCCAATGCCCTGCCCCTCTCTCTCTCTCTGAGTGAAATGACTGAAATCTGGAAAAAACTAGAGAATATTTAGTTGTCGTTGGATGTGATTTTGGCCACAATTCCATGCTGTATTCATATTGTAACTCTGCAGTAATGCAGAGTTACATTAACAATAACGTAACTCTTGAGAGCATATAGCACTGACGTAGGTCTCGAAACGTTTGCTTTTTAATTGCACAATTGAGCACAGAGCACTTTAGGCCTGCTGGAGATCTGTGCTCCGAGGAGAGCTGCACATTTCTATAGTTCTAGTCTAGTTGTATAAAGCTTATGTAACTTCAGAAATGAGAGCTGCCTCAAATTCAAAGCCTTTTCCGTACCTCCCAGTCTCCATGCCAGTTTGTGTTTGAACAGGCTCGTGTTTTAACCAATTTGACGCACGTCCCTGTATACCTTTTTATTTGTCACTCAGACACAATGAGGCACTGTATGCACGGAGCCCTATAGCTAAAAGAAGACTGTTGAGAGAAGGCCATTGCTGCTGCTGAGGTTTTATCAGGCAGGCAGGTGTGCCTGAAACAAAACAACCATAAACTGCTGCATGACATGTCCTGCTGTTGCCGCTGTTCAGCCGCCTTGTCTTTCAGTTAACAAAGAAACAATAAAATAACTGTCTGAAGAATAGCAGAGTCATGAACCATAAAGTTAAGTTTCAAATAATCACTTTGGATTTAAGTTGAATAAAGTGAGCCAACAGATGACAGCAGGGTAAATGATCAAACCAGCATCCTTGTATAGTTACTTTAGCATCTATCAAAGTTCGGCAATACGAAGTGATACAAGGAGTGAGTTTTATTTGTATTTGCTGGGAATTCAGATCACAGAATAGTATACCTTGTATGAAAGACAGACATAACTAATGACATGAGAACACACCCAGTGGGGCGGCCCTGTTCTGGCGAGCCTTCCCGCGTCAGAAACGGTCGAGAACTGACAGAGTTACCGTGTTGCAGCTTTCCGTGCTCGGACACAGGGACACATACAGTATATATGTAGGGACACGCATACATACGGGCACACATAGCTGCGTAATGGAGCAGAGGCACTGGTCAATGGTCAATGTGTAAACATATGTCAGACATATTGAGCCTATAAGTGTGGCTTCCCCCCAGTAGGCTACCTTCACATTCAGTAGATCCTGTGATCTTTTGTGGCCAGATGTAATTTCCTGGGGTCTAGTACCATGTTCGAATGCCCCGCCCCCCTGTCAAAAATAGCTGAAATCGCTAAAATGAAAGAAAGCAGCAAATGAAAAAAAACTGAACACTCATCTTTTACTTTCTCTAATAACAACCTAAAACATGAACCGAGGTTGAAAAAAACTAGAGTTGTCCTTTAAAAGACTACCTAACCAGTACAGTATATAGCCATTTAATAAAAAATAAAAAACGGCAAGACCACCTACTGTACATCAGTAAAGACATTTAATCTGGCACAGTAGCTAATGAAACAATAAAATAAATGAAAATATCACTTGTGTGAAGCGCTCTTATCATCATACATCACATTCCGTGCTCAGCCAATCAGTGGAGCACTTTCCGTGCACGCACACACACACACACACACACACACACACACACACACACACACACACACACACACACACACACACACACACACACACTGTGCAGTCTCTTGAGCAGTCTTGAGCAAAGTGAAAAGGAGTGAAATCCCATTAGGCTGAAATGTCTGATGTAGTGTACACTACAAATGTGCAAAAAAACTACTCGAACTTGACTAGCCATTAGTTTGCCAAAGTAAGTATTTTTTATTTCTTTATTATAAAATTTATCCCACGATTTTGCGACCCATTTTTTCACCCTGTGTCAATTATCTAATGTAATCCTGGGGCGCTACACTTCCTCTGGGGGGGAGGGGGGGGGGAGCGGACTGACCTCATGCTTCCTTCTATGCATGAGGAGTCCAAGCTGCTTCTTTTCACCTGACAGGGGAGAGTTTCCCTGGCCGGACGTAGCGCATTGGAAGGAACACGTTGTTCCGAACAGTTCCTTTCCCCTCCATCAGGCTGTCTGTGGCCTCTGTCTTGAGTCGTGGTAGAGGTCAATGACAGCGTTACGCTACAACCCTGCAGCTGAGTATGGGTGTCTGTCCTTCCATCAACAACACAAGCAGACATTCACAGTGGCTCACTGCAGGAGAAGGTGATCCAAACAAACAGATTTTGTTAGCTATAAATGTGTGTGTGTGTGTGTGTGTGTGTGTGTGTGTGTGTGTGTGTGTGTGTGTGTGTGTGTGTGTGTGTGTGTGTGTGTGTGTGTGTGTGTGTGTGTGTGTGTGTGTGTGTGTGTGTGTGTGTGTGTGTGTGTGTGTGTGTGTGTGTGTGTGTGTGTGTGTGTGTGTGTGTGTGTGTGTGTGTGTGTGTGTGTGTGTGTGTGTGTGTGAGTGTCATAGTCTCTATGACTCAAACTGTATTTTCTCTCCAAGGACATTTTGCTATGCTCTACCTCCAGGTCATTTGTTTCCTTTACAGCTGAATTAAGGTACATTGAGTGCTAAACAGATTTTGCTCTTAAGAGGTCATGGTTACCATGTTGTCATAGTCTGAAAACCCACCTCTTCAGACTCCCATCTTAGCCCATAGCATTTGCCCTATAGCCTTAGGCGTATGCAAAGACTTACGTAATTTAGGTAAAATTTTATGTAGCACTCTATAGTGTATACTCATGCCTTTACTGTACAGACTTTCTACTGTTAGACAGATGAGGTTGTTAGACATTTAGACAAAAAACATTAACCAATAGTGGGGAGGTGCTGACCACGGGAAAGATAACGTTTCAACAAATAAAATGCCTTCTTCAGGGCATATCAGACATTTATATGAAGCCATTTTGATAGAACACACATTATTCCGTTGTCCTAGTGCCCATGGGCCCATGTGTGGGTAAGATCATCAGGTGGTTGGCACCCTTCCAGGGCGTAAATGCCAACATGTGGTTCTCCTGCTAAACTGCAGAGAGGTAGGAATGTGTCTGGTTCAGCTACACTGCTCTTAGATCAGCCAGGAAGGAATCTGGCCTGATTCTTGGAATAAGATTAAAGGAGAGGGTCTACGCAGGGAGCTTATGGGCTCAGATGTGAGGTCATACATGAGAGAGAGAGAGATGGCGAGGGGGAGATTGAGATTGATTACATGAATATAAGTGAAACGTGTCATCCAAAACATGTCCTGTGAAGTGAATGGGTCTGATTCTGACGAGAGTCTGGAAATCTAAAATGGTAGATGACCTCAAGAGGCGGATACATGTAAGTAATCGGTACTGCCGTATCGGTTCTCCCTGTGTACCCTAGGGTAAATGCCCTAAAAAAGAACATGCAGCAGTCCTGGTCTCTAAAACATGTCTCCCCCTTGGCCAGGCAGGCGGCGCCTGATGGAGGGGAAAAGGAACTGTGTTCCTTCCACACGCTAAGTCCAACCAGACTCCTCATGCATAGAAGGAAGCATGAGGTCAGTCCGTTGCTCTCACAATGTTTGCAGAGGGAGTGTAGTGCCCGTGAGTACATAGACAATTGAGTCTTGGGTGAAAAAATGGGTTACAAAAATCGTCGGTTAAAAACGGCAGAGACATACAGTATGGACACTCACTCCACATTAGGAAAATGCCCTGCATGGTGTCTACACAAGAATGCTGCGAATGGCGCTTGATGTAACATGGGCGGACAGCAGGCCAGGAATGCAGAGTTGGTGTTGGCTAACTTGGCTTTTACGCATCGTTTTTGTAAGGTTAAGGTTAAGGTGCAGACCAGTGTCATTGCGAGTGAACAAGCTGCCCGTGTCAAATGGCTGTTCTAGAATCCTAATTTATGATTATAGTTTTAATTCATTTAATTGAATGGGGGTCTCTGTAAACAAACACAATAATAATGTACAGTCCTCTCAAAACAAACTAATCACGAGAGCTCACCGCTAGGACTCGCCTAACGCCTGCTCATTATGCTAGTGTGATGGCTCAGGGTCGAGAGAATATACAGCAACTGGTTTTCAAGACTCTCCAGGGAGCAGTGCCCATGTACCTGTCAAACTGATTGATTGACATTGAAATTGTTATTAACAGTTTGCAGAATGGGTACAGTTCAAGGAAAGTACAGGCCAATACAAAATCTGCTAAGAGGATAAAACCAGAAAAAAGTTTGTTTACCTTAAGGGTCCTGCATTTTCAATTCATCAGAACATTTGAAGACATACAGATATACACAAAAAGGGAAAACTTCCTACACGGTTAGAAAAAAAAGGGAAAGAGTGTACAGTATTGAAAAATAGCTTGTAGCTTATTAATCAGTATGGATTGTTTTACAAAAGCCTTGTCAAAAGCCTTTTGTAGGTCCAGCATGACCATGCCGCAGTAATTGCCAGTATCCACCTCATGTTTGATGTGGTCCTTCAAATAGAGAAGTGTCAGTGGAGTGGAATGTTCATTATGTTCTGAAGCCAGGCAGATTGTAATTCATAGAATGAGCATCGCGCCTGTCACAGACATACGCAGAGCAATTTCAGTCAGGAAACTCAGTGCAGTTGCTGCCGGCCGTTCAATGGGCCGCCTCTGATAGCGATAGTGTTGCCTGCTAATTACAAAGAGGGAGGGGGAGAGAGAGAGAGAGAGGGGTGTCTGCTAAATGCTAATTCCCCCACACGGTAACTCTGTCATTTCTCGACCGTTTTGGACACGGGGTGGCTCGCCGGAACCGGGCTGGCACCCTGGGCGCGTGGGCCTGGGCCACTTTCGAGATTGAGCTAAGAATAGAAATAGCGGTAGTTGCCGGGGTCTAATTTCTTTCTTGTGCAGGGGGTGATGTGGGTGATGATTGGAGCAGTGGAGGAGGCTGAGCTAGTCTCTGAGAAATTTGGAGGCAAGTGGCCTTGTTGGGTTGCATTGAACTCCTCAGTTGTTACCATTACCAGTTTAACTACTTCAATAGAGTGACAAAACCATCCACTGATTCAGCACAATTCATTTTACTATTATGCCACCAAAATGTGGAATGTCATGCAGTGCACCATTTTTAAGTGGTGCAACGACTTCATTACGGAGCTTTGTGTGTCTCTGGCTGGGTCTGTCCCTGGCTAGCCTCGGAAACCCAGACCTTTTCATTTCCAAAAAAAAAGAAGTCTGGGACCGAGTCCACTTCAATTTGGCATAGAGTAGCGCAAACGTCGATCACGCACTGCTGATTTCTGATCGTCTGCACCTTTGTTAAATTGATGCACACACATACACACACACTCTCTCTCTCTCTCTGTCGCTCTAATTCATTTCTCATGTCGCGCAGCTGTGTCTAGATTCTCCCGGCGGATCCCGTCGGGAGCTGCCTATGCCTACGTGGACCCCAGTCTAGTCCCTGGCTGGCTGGGTCTGTCTGAGCACGAAAATAGCGTTTGGTTGGTTTTCACAACCAAGTGTCACTGTTGCGCAGCCTAACACACATATTAACTGTATATATATGATGATTTTGGGTGTGACAGTACAGTACAGTACAGTAGAGGGACCCCCTGGGGACCCCTACACAGTGTCAGTAACTCTGTAATTTCTTAACCGTTTCGGATGCGGGGTGTCTCGCCGGAACCGGGCCGGCACCCTGGGCACCTTCCTGCGAGGTCTGGAAGTTTCTTCACACAGGTGTGGGCCGGGTGTTTTCCACCCTCTTGTTGTTTCCACCCTCTTCAAGCCCCTGCGAGGTCAACGGTCAGACGTAAGCGGAGATCGTCTGTCGTCGTGTGTTCTTGCTTTAGGGTATAGTTTATCCCAAAACAGTGCATCTCTGTTTCACAGGCAGGAAATGTACTGGTGAGCCTCTCAGCCTGGCTACATATAGAGCTGTTTCACCATATGGAAAGCTACCTTTTTGTGGACTGTGTGGTTTACTTTGAACCTGACCATGCCCTGTCACTCTCTCTGCACCTTAATCTTGAGTACAACGCGTTGAATCCATAGACTGTAAAAAATATGGACAAAGCGTCCCGCGGGTCTAACGTGAACGTAAAATGAAGCCTGTCAGTCCTTGCAATGGAAGTCGCCATCTTTCTAGATCCGTTTTGGCCCAGCTGGCCATTGGCTGGCCCAGACAACGAGGCGGGACTTCCCCCTTCTTCTTCGTTGGTTTTTATTTTGACTCGAGTGGGTGGGGGATCCCGTTCATAGACTGTAACGGTAGCCACGCCCCTCAGAACATGCGCGACTTTATGGTCATTTTTCTAATAAATGGGACCATAATTTTCCAAAAAGAATATTATGACATTAGAAATGAGACTTTAAACTAGTGACTGGAAGCAAAAAGTATTCATGACCATGTTTATTAAGGTAATACAGTCTAGGTGAAGTTGGGCCCAAATACATGGACTTCTATGGGGCTATGGGTTTTTTTGAGCCCAATGAGAGCGCCACAACAGGCCATTACATGAACTTTCATTTCCTTAGTGGCTTCACAAAATATCCGTCTGACTGCCCCCCTGGTTGAATCTGATATTATTTTCACACCTTAACCCATTTAGGCATGACGTCGAAAATTACAGAGTGTCTAATCCTAAATCCTGACACTTTTCTGAAATAATATATCAGTGGTGCTCAATATTTCATGTCAAGGAGGACCCCAACGATGATATGTAATTGGTAAAAAGATGTAAAAAGATGCATCCGAACGTTTGTAGCTGCTGCAAAAGATTCAAAGCTACAAAAAAGATGAAACTGGCTGAAACTATGGATACAAATAAGCAGCAAATATGCTGTGAATCTTTGCATCTTTTGCATCTGCCCGTGTGAACACTGAATTAGGGGTTCAGACTAGAGTCTTGCTCAATAGTGGCCGTACTACCGGCCACTATACCCCTGAGCCACTGCCACTCTTCATGTCTAATACCATGTACAGTCATTACAAGATACTTTTTTGAGAGGCGCTAGGCCGTGACGTGTGTGGTCAAGTCTATGGACGTTATGACGAATGTCATCAACGCGGTGCCCGATCGTTTGGCTATACGATTGTCCTACAGAATTCAACAACGGTTAACTTTTGTGAGCTCATTTATGAATTATGATCGCCATTAGACTTGGACTATAACATATAACCACCTTTGGAAAGTCTTAGTCAGACTCGCAGTACAGTACTGACTCGGAGTATAATGTTTTTACAAAGATGAAGAGCCATATAAATTCTCTCAGAGTGGAAATACACAGTACTCTCCTGCTTGCAGTGAATTTCCCCCAACAGAATATGAAAACAACACCCCCCCCCTCCCCTCTCTCTCTCTCTCTCTCTCTCTCTCTCTCTGTATTTTTCTCTTTCACACAAACACACATACGTGGGCTACACACAAAAAAGAAAGGGCTGGTGTGATTGGACGCTAGACTTGACTCGGAGGACTGCTGCTATATAAAACCACTCTTTGGGAGGGCGGACACATCATCATCTCACTCACTAAGACCATTGTAGTACAAGCCTGTACTCACATTTTGACCACCACCTATATTATTGTTCCTGTCAACCAGTTTCTGTATAATATATATAATATCCTTCCGTCCATTTGGATCCTGGATCTGTAGTCCACCATGTGCAAAGGATTAGCAGCACTCCCGGCAACATGCTTGAAAAGGTAAGACTTGTTTTGGTTGTGCAACTGGTCTTTAAAGATTGCCTATAGCCTTTTAGATCTCAGATTAAATCATGGGACATTTGCATAATAATCAGTGATGTTAAATGTAGAGATTATAGATTGATTCTATGAGTGTGGTCATTCTCCGTTTTGTAATCAAATGTTTGACAGTTACAAATACTGGGTTAACTCTTCATTGGTGATATAAGATAATAATAATGTCACTTCTTAAATAATCTAGAATCTATACACACCATAGTTATTCTCTAATCATGGCTCATTGATTAGATTGCGTTTGCACATGCATTGTAGGAGCCATGCATTGGTTTATTGTAATGTTTGCTTTGGTTATGTTAATTAGGTTTATTTGGTTAATGAATGCGCTGTCACTGGTGTTATGGGGAAGATTGATTGACGGGCATAGGGGTGGACTCGGTTACCTAAAACATGCACCACCTGTTCCCATGCTGGGGACAAACAATGCATTTTAAACCCCTTAAAATGGGGTTTAAAATGTTGCTTGGATCCAGCCAATCTTCCTTTTGTTTGCGGAGTGCTTCTGACACTTCTGTCCCATGCCATCGCCTTTCAGCGACGTGTTTAGTTTGTTGAACATGCACTAAGCCTCTATTGCAGTTCACGCGTATAACTGGATTTATTATTCTCTCACAGTGCCAAAGACATCAAGCACAAGATAGGCTTCTTGCTCCAGAAACCTGAAGCACATCATGGAGATGATAAGAAGACTGTGAAAACAAAGGCTGCCACCGAAAAGAGGTTAGCGGAAACAAACAACACCTCCTTTTTCCTTCATCTGTTCTTATGGTCTGTTCAGATTTCATTTGCAACTATTTTGTTCTGTGGTGCAGTTAACACACCCGCATTACATAATAATATATGATGTAGTCGTTTAGTGTTTCTTATATTTAACTCTGAGAGAGTGTACATTCCCAGTTACAAATTAATGAACGAAGTAAGACTCTAAAACTGGTAAAGGGTGCCTTAGTGCCTTTATCCAAGGCGCTTTACATAGATTGTGCATTACCTTCACCTATTCACACACACATTCATACACCGATGGTGGAGGAAACCATGCAAGGCACCAACCATCACATCAGGAGCAATTAGGGGTTCAGTGTCTTGCTCAAGGACACTAACTCTGGGGGGAGCCCCACGGTTTCGAACTGGCAACCTTGCGGTTGCCATCCGGCCACTCTACCGCTGAGCCACTGCCGCTGGCAATTACATTCTGAGGATCTTAATGCATATAAACAGAACTATAACTTTACAGATCATGTAATCTCATATCCTAATATTGGAAAAAAAACATTCTAAAGTTCACCGTTAACAACTCTTTTAGGGCAAAGATCCATACTTGAATTAATGAGGCAATAACAGGCAATGGCTGTGAGACCAGATTGGATCAATACAATATGCCCTTTGTTTTAATTGAACTAGAGCATCGACTAAGTGTCCAATATGCCATTACGTTTATTCTTAGCATTAGGTTATTTCAGAATGGAAAGGTTATGACAGTCTTCAGGGATCTGTACCGAGGAGAAAGCTTTTATTGTTCTCTCTGAGCAGATAAACTGCAGCAACGGACGGATTAGCCTTCCAATAGCCTTTCAACAAAGAACCCCCCTCTACCTAGTTATTACAGTAGAGATAATCGTCAGTAATCACTTCATCCCATAATAACCACATGTACTAAGCAGCAACATTGTTCATCCTCCTGTTCCGTATACATATTATCATGCACTACATTATTACTGTTATCAATATTATGAGTCAGTTCTACCCAATAGGTTTAGTTCATTAATTATATTATGGTGTCTAGGCTGACATTCCCTGCAGTCGGTAGCTGACAATAATACTACAGATGTTTTTTTTTCCTTCTGTGTATAACAGTAAGATGCAATTGTCTGTTAAAGTGAGTGGATGTGCGGTGCGTGCTCTATTGTACTTTCAGTTGCATGCACGCGTTGCCATGCAATTAAAAGGCCACTGTCGTTTTCCATAACATTTTATTTTCTCTGGGTTTTTTTTAGAGTTCATCTGGCAGCTGACGTGGAGAAATGGAAGCAGTCCTTCGACCACCTGCTGAACAATGAAAGTAAGTGTCCCACTCACACACTCCACCTGTTCAAATAGACTCGTTTTTATGAGCTCCACTAAAAGCCCAAAGTTGCTCGTAGCGGTGTGCGGTTATCTATCAAAGTGGACGACGAGCTAAACACTGGTCCAATCTGGCTACGGCCGGATGTTATGCAATTATTTATGTGGTCAACAACACACTATTCTATATACAGTACATTGGGTTACCCATGGGATGAAGGGAGGGGGGGGGGGAGGGAAAAAAAGCCAAAGAATTACATAAACACGTATTTTTCATTTCCCTACGTCTTTAAAATTCCTGTCAGTTTGTTGTCTGATTTTGCCATTTTAATTTCTTGTGATGGCTAATCACGGGCACTATGGTCACCATGCCTGTGGACGGACAGACCTCGGAAGGAATTATAATAGGAAGGATTATTCCACGGCTGGGTTGAATGCTTGATTCTGATTGGCCAATCGCAGAATTCAGCGGTGTGTTATTTCTTGCTAACTCCGCTCTATAACAGACCGCTGCCTAATCAAAGGCTCAGAGCACCTGGCTGCAGCCGCTGCCCTGCTTGGATTTTATGCTGTACCCAACAGGACATGCCATGTAAACTATACACACAATGTCATTTAACTAAACAACATGCTTTAACTAATTAATATTAATAACTAATTCATGTTTGTCAGGTAACAATATTGATGAAGGAAATTCCTTCCTAAATTTGCATCCCTATTTGGTCTCTTGGGTAATAACGGACCTTCTCATGCACTGGGATCTTATTCATGACGCTAATAGGAAGTAATGGAGACTTGGCTGGACCACATATAGTACAAACACATGCTAATTCAACACACGTACGTACGCACGCACGCACGCACAGATGCGTAGACACTCATGCGTTCTCATACACGGATGCATCCTACGTGTCTAGAGACACGTAAAGGCCAACTGCAACGTGCTGTGTGTGTGTATGCGTGTGTGCATGCGTGTGCGTGTGCGTGCATATCAGACAGTCCCCATGAGCATTGGGGGCTGTTGACACAAAGTGGGAGCAATGGCCTCATGAGAACCGGCTGGGCCTTGACCTGGTGCATTCCGAAGCCTCCGCCACTGATCCCCGACACTGTGATGTCTTACCCCGCTCTTCCCCGAACTCTCCGTCTACCGTTTTAACTTCCCCTCATCCGTCCCTGTCATCCTTTGCTTATTTTATGTTCGGTGTTAGACATGGCGTATGGCGGCGGTACATCGGCGTCATTACCAGGCACAGGCACGTGCACACATAGACATCAAAGGGGGCTAAGTTCGGCCCCTGCCCCTTTTACCCCGTCTGTAAAACAACTGCCCGGCAGTTCATCCATAAAATATGTGTATCTCTTAACTATTTCATTAACGGTGTCCTCATTTCTTTTCTCTCTGTGCCAGGCGGTTGTGTGGTCTTCACCAAATTCCTGAGGTCCGAATTTAGTGAGGAAAACGTGGAGTTCTGGAAGGTTTGCCAGGAATACAAGAAGAACCCTGCATGTGACAGCATGGGAGAAAGAGCCAAGCAGATCTATCAGCAGTATGTTGCAGTAGAGGCACCAAATGAGGTATGAATCAGAACATATCTATCAACCACTACTAGCTTACGACACTGATTAATAAGAATAATGGCTTGGTTCTGAGCCGGTGTTACACTTTCCAAGGTACTGCTATAATTGTGGCAGTAACATAATCAATCGCTAAGCACATAATCTTCTAGTTTAGGCTTTGGATTCGATATGAATGGTGTGCTAAGGACACATTTAGCTAACACGCACATTTTTGATGATTGCGTTTTGCAGCACTTGGCTGCCTGAATAAATACTAAAAATACTTTTCCAGCTTTCCCCCAGGAGTGGAATAGCCAAAGTTGATCTACACTTTATTGATAGTTTGCACATTAAATCTCAGCTTTTGTCAAACCATGTTCCACACAAACTCTAAAATGCTGTTATACATTTTTGTTACATTTCATTATTTTTAAGATTTGGCGTATGGCTATGGTGATTATGTCTTGGATTTACTTCAAGCACATTTGGCATGAAGATTTGCAACTGTTTGCCCATTCTTATATTACATTTTGTGCATCATCTAAACCTGTATCCCCGTGTCTTTGAAGGTAAATCTGGACGCTGTGACCAAAGAGGAGACTAGGCAGAATCTTGAGAATGCTGATCCATCTTGTTTTGACGAGGCTCAGAGTAAAATCTACACCTTGATGGAGAAAGACTCATACAGGCGCTTCCTCAACTCCAAACTGATCCAGGAACTGTCTCTGACCTCTGCCAGTCAGGAGAGGAAGAAAAGACGCTTAGATAAAAGGGAGGCATTGACCGATGGAGCCTAGAAGGACAGACCAGTCTATGACATGCAACAGATGGAAAAATGTGTATGTTAGTGAGATGGTAGCTATTTTAGAAAGGCAATAGGATATGTTTATTTGCTCTTATGACCAATGTGTTGTAAAGAAAATTAATCTAGACTTGCTTCAAGGACAATAATCCATGTGAATGTGATGCACAATGGGAGCTCACCGCTGTCTCGTATCGTGATTCAACATTAAGGTTATTTGGCCCTCTCAAAGGCCTCTAAAGTCCAAACGTGCAGTGCAGTGTCATTATTGTGCACGACCCTTTCAACAAGTGAGTGGTGCTATTTCAACTGGAATAGATGTCTGTGCTTTTTCAGTCGAGCAGCATTTACACATCCAAAAGGTCATGTGGCAAAGTATAAATTAGCCATTATCTTTTTGCCGTTTTGAAAGCAAGCTGTTGTTTAAAGCCATCTGAGTGCATCCAGTATGTGTATCGTACAGTAGCTGTAGTGGTGTTCCGATAGTTGGTCTACAGATCATGTGATCTTAAGGAGAGTTAGAATTTCCTCTCTCTGCCTCTGTCATATCTGAAATAAATCTTAAAACTAAGAAAACAAAAAAATCTTGTATGCTGCAGAAATTCACCTCTCGTATGGGTATCAGAGCCACAACTGGTGAACGTTGACAATCACCATGCAAGGGAAAACAAGCCTAACACACACACACAGAGAGAGAGAGAGAGAGAGAGAGAGAGAGAGAGAGTACATATGTGCACTTGTTCAAATATACAGATATACTGTATTATGAAAATGTTTTTGTCTGTTACAATACGGTCTCAATGTGTCGATGTTAATTGGCATTGTCGAATCATGTCAGTCGAACAACATGTTATGCATCGTCTGAACTAGGGCTTTAAGCAACTAGTCGACTATTCAACTAGTCGACTAGTAAATCCACTAGTCGACCTTGTTGGTACTAGTTGACTAGTACCAACAACCGATGTACACTTTTTTTAAATGTACACATTTTTATTTCCATTTTTTAATTTTTTTTACATAATAGGTAGTTAAACAACTAGTTGACTAAAAATGACTAAAAATGACTAGAAGTGAAAGCCCTTGTCTGAAAACGACTAAAAATGACTAGAAGTGAAAGCCCTTGTCTGAAAACGACTAAAAATTACTAGAAGTGAAAGCCCTTGTCTGAAAACGACTAAAAATTACTAGAAGTGAAAGCCCTTGTCTGAAAACGACTAAAAATGACTAGAAGTGAAAGCCCTTGTCTGAAAACGACTAAAAATGACTAGAAGTGAAAGCCCTTGTCTGAAAACGACTAAAAATTACTAGAAGTGAAAGCCCTTGTCTGAACCATCACAAAGTAGACTTTCCACATAATGACATGTCATGATGGTAACGGCGTGCCCTGATGCAGCCTAATATAACGCAGCACACAGATACTGTGAAATAATCTAAACATTCCATACTGTACCTGACATGTATTCTTCTGTATCATTTTATTGACAATGCTGAGCACATTTCAATATTATACAGTAATCATTAGCTCATATTTGAATGTTAAAACAATTGAAGTAAAAGTTGTAATGTGATATCTCTTGTTTTATTCTTTTCATCAGTTTGGATGTCGTCATGCATCAGTAATGTGTGAAGGATGTACGCGAATAGGATTATGTTATAAACGCCAACTGCTTTTTAGCAGAAGAATAGTAAAATTGCTATTTATTACAGTATTTTGTACAATTGTATCTGGCGTGTATTGTGCGTGACTTATTTATGAATAAAAACATAAATGTGTCAGATTGTGATTGGAGCTTTTTCTGTTGCTAAAAAGAGGTAGGATATACATTATGCACGTCTCCACAATTCTTGATAAAACCGGTTTGGGTCTTTTATTTTTCTGTTGTGCCGCAGTATTTTCAAGGGACAAGGGACTAGTAATGTTTTGAATCACGTTGCATTGGATGATGAATGAATGATGAAATGAGTCTGTTTTCTATTGGAGAATGGCACCAATTTGAATGACAAAGTGTGTCGGACCTAAGGAAAACAAACCCATCCTTAACACCCATCATACGTGCATTCGGCTATAGATCCTGTAAATGGACAACGTGAGTTATGTAATTTGGATGGAACGGGATGTCATTTGAACTGTCGCCTCCCCTTCATGAAGTCATTGCTCTTACACACACACACGCATACATTTGCTTTACAACGTACAAACTCCTAGGGACTTAGTTCTGTATCCCTTAACCATAACCAACCTAACCATAATCCTTATGCTATAAGCATAACCCTTACCCTAGCCTTATGAAAGTTAAATGCATTCAAATCGGGGATGACAATTTGTTCCCCTATCGGCTATCGGCTGGTTTGATGTCCACAATGTAATAAACAAAATATGGCCTATACGACGTTACGTAAGCAACAATACAACAAGCAATTGTATGGCCGGTTATAGCAAGGGTGAGAGAGAATTACTTATGGCTGCCAGGAGAATGAGGCTGGCTGGCCACTGCCACAGATACCCAGGAGTCTATAGCTCCCAGCCAGCAAACTGGTGCTTTGGAGCCAACACTACACGTGTGTATCTGTCAGGAACTCACACAAACACACACAACCATTGTAAATATAAAGACCATACAGATTTCACAATTTGCCAAATTGTTTCTCATTGTATTGCCTGCTTTGTTCAACAAAAAAATCAATCACTCCGAGTTTGTTTAGGCCTACTTATAATGGTTCCACAATCCAACGTGCAATGTCAAATTAAGTTACTATACACAAGGAATAAAAGTCACAACCTAAAAAGAATGAGGTTTAAGAGTAGAAAATAAAATATCCAGCTATATAACCAAATATAACCATATGTTTAACTTGTCAACATGACGAAGAGTGGCACGTACTTGAGCTATTCGCATCCACAAGTCTTCATCACATGCCTATTTAAGGACAGTGTATTGTGATGCACAACCTCATATGCTTACTTTTATCCCTCCAATAAAATTGGTATAAATGTGCTTGTTTAATTCCGGCTCTTGTGTAAATCTGACTTTAACAGACGGAACGGGGACAAATATGCCTAAATATTTACACTTGCTCTTTCGGTGTGTTCGTCTGTTGCAGACGTTTCTTGAAACCGTCCGATGAGAAGGAGCCTGGATACAGGCTATATTTAGAGTCTGAATCAGTAATGCCTGATTTATACGTGCAGCGAGCAACGCATTGTGTCCTCAACAATCCTCCCTTCCTCTTGTCTATTCTCCTCTCCTTTTCTCGATTATATCAACCCCCCCTATTACAAGTAAAGTGGCTTGCTTTGTGAGTGACTATATAATCGTACTCTGTATTGTCCCTAATGATATTCATCTTCACAACACGTAGCACAGAAACATATAACACCAAGACAATACATAAGCATGTCCCCGCTGTACACACAACCATGAGTGAATTAATTAATGAATCGTTAATGTTGGTGCTTTACAATTACATGGTTAAATACATACTTAATTACAGTTGGTTTAGAGTTTAGAGTTTTATTAGGATCCCCATTAGCTGGTGCATAGCAGCAGCTAATCTTCCT
Source organism: Protomyctophum bolini (assembly GCF_963924005.1). NCBI lineage: Eukaryota > Metazoa > Chordata > Actinopteri > Myctophiformes > Myctophidae > Protomyctophum > Protomyctophum bolini. Next base: position 37,933,827 of record NC_137869.1, read on the forward strand.
GGGGTCCACACAGAACATACAAACATGACATTCGACTTGAATGATGACCGCGGTGACGCCGGTTGTTACATAAACAGAGGTGACACAGAAAAGGTGTATGCTGAAGCTTTATTATGCCTACCCTTTTATAAATGTAACTTAGTTACAGACCAAATAAAACTAAAAAAGACGAAAAGAAATAGGCCAGGCTTCACCTGGCAAAAACAAGAAAACAAAAAAATTACAAAACTAGAGAAACGGTTGGATGGCACTTAGGCCTATACCACCTTCTAATGAGAGTGCAACATCTGTCTTGGAAGAGCCACCCATCGACTAATCTAATATACGTCAACCTTCCCTGTGTTTCTTCACTAGTCCAAAGAAGAACACAGTTTGCCGGCCACTGCTATACAGAGCTGACAATGAGATTATATCTTGATCTTCCCTTCTTCTCTGGAGTCCTGCCTCAAAGCAGACCAGAGGTAGAAAACTGTCGTTCCCTGATGTCATCACTAGGGACACAGGCATCAGTAAGCAGGAACTGGGGGTGGCAATGAAGAACCAGGAAGTCTGGGGTGGCATTGTGAAATCCATGATCGGGAAGACACTTACTGTAGTTTACGCTTACAGTACACACCAACACAAGACAGACCAGACACATAAAGTAGGGGGTATGAGAAAACAGCCAACCCATAACACAAAGAATAGCCTATAGGGCTTACATGTTAAAAACACAAACGGGTGGGTTGAGAAGGAAAACTCGGAGTGGCCATTGAGGCGGGCTATACTATAGAATTGGGGCGGGCTATACTTAAGCTCACTAGACTGTATGCTCTTCCTGCCTTCCTTCTGCTTATGGTTCCTGGACGCACACTTTTATTCTCATTCTACAATAAATATTGGTTAAATCTATTCGTGAGTTATCTGACTGAATGATTATATACTCACAGCATGCCATTTGTCATTGAATTATAATACCCACATTGTCTACCACTGTAAAACATCAGGATAAATGTGATGCTTATGCAAAGTAGGTTTCTACAGTAGCTTAGATTGGTACTAGTGGCACATGGTGACCCATATTTGCCTAGGACTAATAAACAGATTTTTGGTTTACAAACATTGAGATAAACAGATCGCCAAAACCTGTTGTTTTGGGGGGCGTTGGTTTCTGTTCATTCAACCCTGTCTTGTGTGTTGGCTGGTGAGACACTCCTAGCTAGACATATACTTCACCCCGCACAGAACAGCTGACATACAAGCTCACATCACGTCGTGCATGTGACCATTGTGAGCTTGGAGGTCTGTTGTTCTCTGCACGCAACACCCGCATGCAAAGATCAGGTTTGAGGGGATACAGCAGGCTTGGTTGTCGTGATCGTTGGGGTCGCTCTCTCTGCAACTGGAGGTGGGATGTTTTTGCGCGACAGCTGCTTTGATCGCTAATTGTGTGCCCTTTTGAAAAGTTTAGTTTTTTAGTTTTAGTTTTTTAAGACGGGTACAGAGTAGACGTCTTGGGCACAAATTGGAATTAATTAACGTTGGTCTGCATGTTTTTTCTTTTCTTTTCTTCCCAGAACTGCTGAGGTGATTTTATCTCTGCATGTTCTCTTCCCTTTGTTGTGTGTGTCCTGACCTGTCCCTCCAGGCAGCATGCAGTAAGGTCTGCTCATTAAGCTTTATTAGAAGCTGCTGTGGGTCTAATGTGATCACACACAAAGGCTACCATGCAGGAAAGCACGTACTGTGGCACGGGGCGGCGGTGGCTCAGGGGCTATAGAGCGTCGCAGTCCCGCCCCCTTGCATGACCACGCCAGGCCCAGGAAATAATTCCCAATGCATTTTCCCCATAGACATTTCAAAAGGTATTTATTTAAAGAAGAAAAACCTGCCGTTTCTTTTCTTCTTTCTAATCATTTGTTAGGCCCAAAACATTGTGCTTATTAATTGTCATGATTTGTCACGACAAGAGTTGGCTTTGTGTGTGTGTGTGTGTGTGTGTGTGTGTGTGTGTGTGTGTGTGTGTGAGCATGTGCGTGCGTGTGTGAATGGATGAATGAAATGCACAATCTATGTAAAGCGCTTTGGATAAAGGTGCTATATAAATGCACCATTTACCACATGTACAGTATGTGGTAAATACATACACATACAGTATGTGCCTACTGTATGCTCACTCTTTCACACACAACTCACACTCATCATACTGTCTGCACTATGAACGGACACACGCACGTACGTACGCACGTACGTACGCACACTCTGGACTCTGGACAGTCTACACACTGTACAGCACTGGATGAGATGCGGGCTGCGTCTGGATGTCTGGTCTAGTGTCCGGCGGAGAGAACAGAGACACTGCAGGGTATCTGAAATGACTGGTATCTCTTAGGTGTGTTTCCGCCCTACCCTGTCCTATTATTCCTGTAACGTTATTGAAGCGTATTGTCTGGCAGATTCTAATCACACAGGTGGTGACTCATCGGTACATGCAGGCCCTTTGTCCATCCATCCATCCATATTCAACCGCTTATCCATAGTCTGGTCAGAACCACTTCAGGCCTATATGCATTTTGGCCATTTGACAATAGCCGATCTACAAGCTCACAATGTGTCGCAATGACGACGCATCGTGAGCTTGTAGATCGGCTATTTTCAAAATATTTGAAAACTTGAAATGGGACATTCTGCAGAGTATACTTTTGCTTTTGGTACTTGGAATTTGCCAATACTTTTGTACTTTTATTCAAGTACATTTTGAATTCCGGACTTTTACTTGTAACAGAGTATTTCTCAATTGCAGTATTGATACTTTTACTTAAGAAAAACATTTGAGTACTTTTGTCCACCACGGGCGACGTGCTGCGCACACAGCCTTCTAAAGCGTGAACATCCGTCACTGTCAGGACACTGCGTGCCCTGACGGGATCCCAAGGCCAACATTTTGCAGACCAGCTGGTGGGAGTTTTTTTTTTTGGCAGACATTTTTAACCTCCCTCAATCTCCCAGGCTCTGTGGTCCCCGCAGGCTTCCAAATGTCCACCTATATACGCCAAGCACTCCAAAGTGACATTCCTGAATGATTGCAGACCTGTCAGGCTCATCCCAAAGTCCCAAACGTCAGCAAATGCTACCTGTCGTGGCAATTTTCATATTGTCAAAACTGATCAATTGGACAAGAACGTAGTCATATAGGCTATGTTGTTCATGATGGACTACAGCTCAGCATTCAATACCAGCAAGGCTGAAAGGGATAGTTCACTTTAAAAATACTTTTGGTCATTTTATTAAGGCTTATGTGAACACCCCCAACAGCTGTTTTTAAGTTCCTTGATTCGGTATTTAGATATTTGATATTCATTTTAGCTGCCATTTTAGCTATACAAACCCATTGTAACTTCAAACTCCATTTTAACCATGATAGATTCATCGAAAACAACCGTCCTTTTTTCCCCACCGGTCCTCCCCTATAAGCCGATTTCAATATAATACGATGTGTATATATTTTTGATTTGATTTAGTTTCCTCCTCTCCTCCTCTCTGCCCCCTCGCCTTTCTCTCTTTCCTGGAAAACTACATGTTGGAGCTTGCACAAAAACACATTTCACCTATATTTAAACCGTGTCGATAAAACTGTTTCTGAAAGCACAAAGCCTTTATAAATAAGAAGTTGCCTATACAGTCTGTAGCTTTACTGGCAAAGCTTACGTGTCTAAAGGCGTGTCATGGTACAGAGCTGTACGTTTACCGTTTTTCCTGTAGAATACCAATTGACGCCGACAGCTAGTCAATATTAAAATATCAATGTCAAACAAAGGCCTTTTCTGCAAACGTCTGAAATGGATGGTTTTGATTAAAAAACAAAAAAGAAGCGCATGAGAACACATGGATACAATGTTATCAAAGTTTCTCAGAACATTCCTGTCTTTTAAGTGGAGCCAAACTCGTGTAGGATCTGATTTGAGTGGCGTCACAGAGCCTGCCCTACACAGTAGGGTACCCCTTTTATGATGCTTGAGCAAACATTAACAATACTCTATAATAAGTAATGGTCTCAAAACATCAACGCAGTCTAATTTTAGACGCTGCAGGCTGGGGAGCACAATTTGTTTTCCCTCCAAAATCTTAATGGGAATATTTATTTTTTGACAAACTAAGACTTCCGTTCCTGTGTGACTGTGCATTCTGCCCTCTCACTATAGTGTTGATTTTGACGGCAAATTTCTATTTGGTTTTAGTCACAATCCTTTGAATCAAATTCCATTTAGTCATAATAGTCTAGTTTTAGTTGACTAAATGTCAAGATTTTAGTCGAATAAATCTACAGTTGATTTCGTTGGCGGGCCTTGATGCCGGTATAATGCCTGATTTTACAGTTGGTTGCAGTTGCACTCTGAAAATAGCTGATCTACAAGCTCACAACTTGCCACAACGCATCGCAAAGAGGGTCCACCTTGTTCAATTCATCAAAACATTTAGTAAGTAAAGTACAAATACCTCAAAATTGTACTCAAGTACAGTAGGCCTACTGAGGACGGTGTGTCACATGTCCTTCAACTTGTGTGGCTCCTTATCTTCCAGTCACTGCTCTTCCAGTGCTCCCTCCGACCGGGAGGCATTCTTTTAAAAACATGTCTGCAGCTCCCTTTTGTTAATAGAGGGCTAATAGTGATTGTTGGCAGAGCGGAGCGCATAAATCAGTCCCCCAAACCCTCTCTGTGATGATGATGTTATCAGGTAATGCCGTCAGCCCTGTGTTCTCAGCTCAAATGAAAGATGGTATCTTCTTAGTTCATTTGGTAGAACAGGAGGGGTCATATTTCAGACTTAAAAGGGGAAAAAAGTGAGGGGATAAAAAAAGCTCTCACATGAGCCCCTCATAATTTTAGTAGGGATTAATAAAGTTCTATTATCCATCATATAGTCAAAATGTCTGCGTTAGCAATTCGTTTTTTTTGTGGACTTTTCCCTGTTTCAAAGTGTGCCAGTGAGGTTTGTTTGCAAGACCTGATTATCAGGCTGCAAGGTGGCTGGCCACACTGGAGAACATTGAAGATGGCACACGTAATACAAGCAATGCCCAGGACTCTCTGAAACTGGTATATAATCATTTAAGACACTACTTGAGGATGCAACACATACTGTAGCGACTGCTGTACTTTTTTGTAGCCCCAGTGTTTAGTATTATATGATCTTTTTTAATATTGCTCATCTATATTTCACCTTATGCAAAATTGTGTTATTTGTTGTGTTGTATGTGTGATGTTGTACTCAGGGCGTCCTTGCAAAAGAGAGCATGCTCTCAATGGTCTTCCCTGATTAAATAAAGGCAAAACAAATGTGTTATTTGCCTAACGAGACGTTTGTCAGAAATGCCATTACTTCCTTTGGGGACCTATAAAGGCCATGATCCTTCATCTATTTCTAGGATCTGTGGCAGTAATCCATGGATGCTAGTGTCTAACAGTGTTTGTGTTGACAACCACTCATGCAGCAGTACATCTGTTTCCCGTCTCACAGCTCTGACATTCTTTGCTCAGACTATACGGTGCAGTTGTTAAGCAGAGAGTTCGGCCTCATGGGCCATGGCTCGGTGGTCCGGGCACCTTGGCTGGTAGTCCAGTCTGGCAGTGTGCCGCGGGTTCGACTCCCGATCCCGACGGCCTTTGCTGCATGTCTTCCCCCCCATCTCTCTCGCCCATATCCTGTCGGCCTGCTGTCTGTCCCTCCGTAAAAATATATATAAAATAAAGGCGAAAGCCACAAAAGAAAACATTTAAAGCAGAAAGTTCACCCGCACGCTGCCCTGTTATATGAACTGTTCTGAGCCATGCGCCCGGTATAGTCCGTATCAGTGTGGTTGTTACATGTATTATATGAACTGTTCTGAGCCATGCGCCCGGTATAGTCCGTGTCAGTGTGGTTGCTATATGAACTGTTCTGAGCCATGCGCCCGGTATAGTCCGTATCAGTGTGGTTGCTATATGAACTGTTCTGAGCCATGCGCCCGGTATAGTCCGTATCAGTGTGGTTGCTACATGTATATCGGCAACACATCATTGTTCCTCTTTGGTCCGGGAATGTTTTGCCAGCAAAGTGAAACTGCGCTTTTTGTTAACTTTTGCACAAGAGAAAGGGGAAGCTTTTGGTCATGCTTCACACTCTGTTGTCAGACTCGTATGTCCTGCCTGCAACGTCACTGAATAAAAGTGTTTTGGTCCATCAAAGTGAGTTGGGAGCCCTTGCGTTCTTTCACTGTTGTCATGCTTCACACGACATCACAATAATATAACATAAATAATATATAACATATAATAAAGTAAGACGGAATTCAGTTGCCAGTGGATTCCTCGTGACTCACGTCAGTGCAACCATGACACTTGCAATTTCCCAGAATTGCACCTTTCTAGGTGTTGTTATATTGTTATATTTTCTTCAGCAGAACAATATACTATACATAGGCCTATAATAACCTGTGGCTGAGTGAGGAAAGAAATGATTTCCAGATGCGGAGTATAGATCTCCCTCTAATTGCTTTGGTTTGGTTACTGATTAACCTAAAACAAATAATCAAATTGCTGTGTACCTCAAATATTTAATCTGTGGGAATTAGGCAGGCATTTCAAATGTTTCGGGTAATCGTATGCCTTAACTGATGAAACAAATAGTTAATGTGTTTTGTATATCAATCTCATGATTGCTTGTGTAAAGATACATTAAAATTGATATTTGAGAAGAAAAAAAACAAAGTGACAATGGAGAGACTGAGTAGTTGTTGATGTTTCTTCTTTTATGACACTGAAAAGACATGTTTTTCCTCTATGGATGATCCTCACCGGTGCTCCATTTTGGAGAGTTACGGATTCCAATGCGGAATTTAAGCATAATTTAAGACACAAACACTTATTTTTGGTAGATATTTACATGTAAAAATAAATACATCTTCAGGAATTTTATGCATTTGTCTTTTATGTGGTTGACTACAAAACATACATGCAAAGGCTATATCAAATAATGTGTACCCACTACCTAGCATTGAATAAATCCTTATTGAGTTTCTTTTCCATTGTTGGTGATTATACTGACAGTGGGTTGCAGCACCAGAGTGGCTAATCTGTGCCAATGGGAACCCTCATCAATACCACCGCAAATTATAATCGGTAAAAAAATAAAAAATAAAGTTAAAGCATGGAACATGAACATGTCTGTCATTCAGATTTACTTAATATGTTTGGATGGTTGCGTAATACTGTACATTTAAAATGCACAGAATTTTGTAATAACTTTGTGACTTAGTTTTGTGGAGAGGTGATCAGTGGGGACAACTAAGATTTAAACATTATGCTAGATACGGTAGTAAATGAATATACTTGTTAATGAATGTGACAGATGCTTAATTATTAAAAAGCATGCAACAGTAAATATAATCACAACAAATTACAATTAGAACGGCTACATTTATAAGTGAGATTCTTTCATATTGCATGCCAACATTGAATGCACTCTTGGATCCATCTTTTTCATCTCAAATCGTTCAACGAAATAAGTAACGTAGTATTACAGTAGGTTATTAGTATAAGTCAATTGTGAAACAATCAAGTCACGTGACAACATAAACATTTGTAGCTATTTGTGTAATTATCATTTTTGTTATATAAGTAGCATTTATTGTTATTTTGGGGGATTAGCAAGGGTCCTTGTTGGTTGTAAGAGCAGAGTATATAATGTTATCTATAGGCCTTTTAGCACACTTTTAGTTTTAGTCATAGTCTCTTGAATAGTTTTCATTTAGTTTTAGTTACATTTTAGTCAACTGGAATGTCTTAGTGTTAGTCTAGTTTTAGTTGACTAAATGTACAGCTAATTTAGTCGAACAAAATGTATTTTGGCGGGCCTTGGTGCCGTCGTAAATGACAGTTTTTTTCACTTTCTGTCAGCATGCAACTAATTGTCTATAAGACAACTAATGTCGTATAGTGGATCTCTTGTCCACTAGTCCCTTCCTAACATTTTAGTCTAGTTTTTATTTGTTGACGAAATTGTCAGTATATTTAGCCTTAGTTTTAGTCATCATAGCTTAGTTTTCATTTAGTTTTCGTCAGTGGAAAAAGGTAGTCGACGGACATTTTTCATCTTAGTTTTAGTTGACGAAATCAACACTGGTTAACATCTGACAACGTTTGTCTAATCTGCTCTTCCTTAGTATCACTACATGTCCATACTGTAGAACAGGATTATATCTGGGTATTGCCTTCTTGAGTAACTACAAGGAAGGACTAGCATTATTAGGACTCAAATGGGAAAAGGGGGGAGAAATAACTTTCTGTAAATCCACTGCTGTGTTCACTTCTTATTCTGAGATTCCCTCCTGCTCGCTTTTCCCATCTCAGCAACTTGCAAATGTCGTGGTATAGCCAACAAGTCTAACCACTGCTCCAACTATGCACTACCAGTATACTGTTCCCAAGGAGAGAGAGTGTGTGTGTGTGTGTGTGTGTGTGTGTGTGTGTGTGTGTGTGTGTGCTCGTGCGTGCGCGAGAAGAACATCTATTTTCATTTTTATTAGTCTTTAGATATTAATATGGTGGTCATTGTTGGAAAAGTCTCAAGGCATCCATTACTTTCCCGTTGACTGCTTGAAAAGGTTTGTGTGAATGTAATACTGAGAGGATACAAAATATTTCCCCATCCGTTATCCCACGTACTGTACTGTACTGTACTGAAAATATTTCAAAATAAAAAATAATAAGATTTTTCGAGGTTTGTTTTTAAGAAAAAATCTACCAGCTCACAACGTGTCGCATCGTGACATGTTTTGAGCTTGTAGATCATCTCTTTTCACTATGTGTAATCTAGGGCTTAAGTAAAGTAATTAGTTCATGATGTGGACTAGTTTGGGAACCAGCCCCTATAGACTAGATGCTGTATGTGACTAAACTTTGGCTGTCATGGAAGGTCAGATAATACCAGTGGTTCTAAAACCTTTTCATGTCAAGGACCCCCCAAATCCACATTTATTAGGCCACGGACCCCCATAAGTAAGATGTTTACGTCTCTAGCAGTTATATTATAGGACCCCCAGCTTGACATGCATTGGACCCCCCATTTAATGGCATTTCTATCTCTGGGACTCCAATTTCAAATCACTGCTAATTTAACTGAGAGTGTACAAATGGAACCAAATGCACCCATTAGGGTCCACTTGGTTCCATTTGTACACACTCTGAGTTATTTGGTTCCTCTCTAATTTAGCTAGGGACCCCCTGTAACTCCTTGAAGTACCCCTAGGGGTCCCTGGACCCCACTTTGAGAACCAATGGGTTATACCACCCTCTCCAGAAACTCTAGAATGAAGCTTGCCTCATACGTCCCTCCTTGAGAAAGCTATACACAAAGTAGACTATGTCATTATCACTGCGTCTCCTGTCTGAAAAATACCCAATTGAATTTATGCTCCGTAATTTTTGGCATGTGACATTGCCTGCCATGCGGTGATGTAAGAATCCTAACTCTTCTTGTGTGTGCATATAATTAATAGGGATTACATTGTTGTCATTGCTAAAGTTGAAGGTTAACAAATTAAAATCATGTCATTTTTCAGTTAAACCTTTTTAATGGCCAATTTAAGGATTTTTTAAAAATACAATCTGGGAACCAGTTTCACAAACTGTGTGATGAAAACACTAAATACAGTAGAACATGGCCATAAGGGGTAAGAATTATTTAGTTGTTGTTTTCAAATTGTTTTAGCGTTCTACTGTAGATGTTGTCCCCTCAGGCATAACACTCAAGTGTGAATGGGTGGGGTGTTCCACTTCAATACTTATTTTCAGAGGTCATTTACAATACATTATACATTACTTCTGAAATGTAAATAGTGCATCCGAATCTTAATCTGGGACTAATGTTCCATGATATCTGTAATTTTGTTCAAATCACTTTTGTGTTTCTTTTTTTTGGTTTAGTTTTAGTTTTAGTTATGTGCATCACTGGTTGGTTGCTGGAACACACCACCCCAACACACGCAGCCCATTTGGGCTGGTTTAGTTGACCAGGAGCTCCTGATACTGCTCTGATCTAAGAAAGCGTCCGAAGGAGTCTTTCTCCATCAGGGCGAAGATCCTCTTCTGGGCAACGTCAAAGGTCTCATTGGAGAGGTTCACCAGGTTCCTGAGGGTCACGTCCTTAGTGACGTGGTCAATGTTCACCTATGCAGGTAGAGGGACAGGACAGGACAGGACAGGACAGGGCAGTTGGTCAACATGTGCAGTTAACTTGAATTCAAAAACAGTAGTTGAGAGGATCGGAGAGATGGAATTTAATGGGCACAGAAATGATAACGCTCATGACCAGAATGATTGGTGTTCACTACTGTATTATTGATGATGCTGAAGAGAAGAACGAGGGGCCTCACATAGTACATCATCATCAGTATATCATCATCATTGTCATCAGTATCACTGCAGCAATTGCCCTAATCCCAAACGAATTCATCTAAAAGTAATCCAAGAGGAAACTGTACGCTTTGCTCGTTGATTTAACGGATCAAAGTTAAATTTAGAAAGTTTGGCTTCCTTTGGAAAGGATGCTGACTTTAGAGTCAGTGCACTCAAGGGCATTTCAATCTTTTTTTCCCGTGAGTCATGATAATTCCTGAAAATGTTTATCCCTTCCTGTTTTACAGTGGCACCTTCCCCTCACGACACTCCCAGTCTCCCTCGAAGTCCTGCACTACCGTAAGTAAACTCGCTCTGGTCTCTCCAGCCGTCTCAGTGCAACATGTACAGTCTTTTATGAAGGACTTGCTGATTTAATGCCACAGAAAGTCGTTTTAAAAAGATCCATCAACAATGTGATAATCACGTCATGTATTTGTTACCACCTTGAGGCAATGTTCTGTAAATCCCTTACGCCGGGGCTCCACTGAGTATGAGTGTGTTTGACCGCATTAAAAAAAAGAGCCGGGCGAATGGGTGACGCCGTCCAAACGCAACGGTGGAGCACCCTTCGTTGATTAAAAAGGGAACATTCCCTGACGATGACGCAACGCTGTAGCTTCAGACTTACAGTAGATCCAGGAACACCTGAAACCACTTTATTTTCACTTTTTTGCACCGCTAGGGCTGTAGTCCAACACTGCCCAACACAGTGTTCCCAAACAAAAAGTCAAAGAAGGGCGTGAAGGACGCGGCAATGCCAGCCGGTTCGTTTGGATGTAAAAAGTCTTGTTTTTCACCTGGCAGTTACATGTGAAACTGACTGACATCATTCTGAATCCACTTTTTGGCAGCACATTTTAGTTTTAGTCAATGTCTCTTGAATAGTTTTAATTTAGTTTTAGTCACATTTTAGCCACCTGGAATATTGTAGTGTTAGTCTAGTTTTAGTCGAGTAAATATCATAAGATTTCGACTAAATCTACAGTTGATTTAGTCGACTAAAATGTATTTTGGTGAGCCGTGATGCCGTAATGACTGTTTTATCACTTGCTGAAAATAGCCGATAAATGTAGTTTTAATTTAGTTTCCATTTAGTTTCCGTCATTTCTCGTCATAGTTTTAGTCGACGAGAACAACACTGCACCGTTAAGTATACGTGTCTGACCTCTCTGGGTCCCTCAGTCTGGATGAAGTCCTCATAGATCTTCTTGGCCTTGGTGGCCATCTTCACTGGGTTCTTGGTCTTCTTGAACTCCTCACAGGCGACCCAGAACTCAATGTTCTCCTCACTGAACTCAGACTGCAGGAAGGTACGGAAGGCAGCCACTCCATCTAAGACAGAGATACAGTGGAGGGAGAGAGAGAGAGAGAGAGAGAGAGAGAGAGAGATAAGTGGGGGCAGGCCGTTGAGAGAGAAATATATACATAAGTGTAAACAGAGACAGATACTATAGAAGGAGTACATATATGGGGATGTTATGTTGCTATAGTAGAAACCGTCCTAGTGTTAACATTCTTTGTTTTCCAATCACGATAGGCCTAAGAGGTGTGAAATGAACACATCACTTACTTGGCAAGTTGTCTTAGTAATTTTGAATGTTATGAATGGAAAACAGCTGGCATTCTGTTTGCTGATATTGTCATTTTTATATATTTTTGCCTGGTTATGGAAAACAAAACAAGCAGGCATATGTTCTTGACTGACATGCTCCTCTCTCTCCTCTCCCCATTTGGTGTTTTAAACATTATGTTATAATTTAGCTATTGAAAAATATAGCAGATCTACAAGCGTGCCACTCGGTGGCGCGCTATGAGCCGCTATTTTGAAAAATCGTGAAAATATTTATTTCAGAAAACTGGAGGATTTAGAAGATTCTTTTTTAATTTTGAGGTCAGGCCTAAATGGGTTAAACATTGAACTCTTTGAGTACACCAGTTAGTCAACACTAAATCATAGACATGTGTCCAAATTTGACTAATTGGAAGGAGGGTCTGACCACTTAAACGCTATCCACTTAAAATGCACAGAGATTAAAGAGGTAAAAACCAAAATGCTAAAATAGAAAAAGTGCCCCTCGGGGCACAGGTCTCCATGCAGGGCAGGTCAGGTTGTGGCCTCCTGGTGGCGCTATAATAAGCCAATGTGAAAAGGGTGCCATTTCTTCTTATGCCTTGGATGGCAATTGGATGATTTGAGGCATTTTGTTCCAAAAATTTGTTTTTGCAAAAAATCCACCTGTTGGTGGCGCTATAACATGCCAATGTGAAAAGGGTGGGATATATTCCTCAGCCTAGTAGGAATATCTGTGAAAGATTTCACATAAATTGCACGCTGTGTTCATGATTTGAGGCTTTTTGTTCAAAACGGGCCAATCCTGCAAATTTTGAAAGCCAATGTTAGCCAATCAGGATGGAATATGAAATATCAGACAGATCTGTCTTGAGCACATGACTATAGAGATACTGTGTAACGATTTGCTGTATTTTTGCTGGAAAAAGCCGTTCTGGAAAATTTGGGGCAGAGGTTCATCGTTGGCATCTAGGGAGTGTTTGTGCAAAGTTTGGCATCGACCGGGTTAAAAAATAGTAGCTATAGACTACATATGACTGGAATTGTGTGTAAACGCGTGCCAATGGAGCATTGTAATGCAATACAATACCCACGACGTTTCCCATTGTCTGTAAAACACATGCTGATGATGATAAGCATTCTGTAACTGCTTCGGGCATTTATCTGTGATCTAGTTGTCTAGCTTGGTTCAAAATAGGACTGAGTAGTAACCGAGGGCAGCTCATTAAAACATGCCCATATATCCACTCAAAAACATACTCAGCCACTGTGTGTGTGTGTGTGTGTGTGTGTGTGTGTGTGTGTGTGTGTGTGTGTGTGTGTGTGTGTGTGTCAATTGAATTGAATTGAATTAAATTGTGTGTGTGTGAGTGAGAATGTGACTAACAACGTCTCTTCTCACTCAAGTGGTGGTTCTTCTCACAATTTGAGTGGTTACCTCGCTTCCCCTCCATTGCTATGGATACCAAGTAACTATGAAACTTACTTGCGACAGCAAGGCAAGCATTCTGCGACAATTCTGAGTAAAATGCTTTGCTAATGCAAATTTTTGTCTCTGTGAAGTGACCAGTGTCACTGGCGTCAGAACCATGCGAAAGTACACAGTTTGGTCCCACGCACATGACCACCTGGCACTTCTTAATGTTACAAGAACACAAAAACATCCTCTTCTCCTTAGAAGAGGTTGTTTGTATATATACGTGCACACTACAGACACACATGAAATGTCTGTCTGTCTGTCTGTCTGCCAAGAAGTAGCCACGTGTTCTGAGCTTGTAGATCGGCTTTTCACCGAATGCTCGCTTTGACGTCGGCCGCTGTCTCGTGTACTGCACTGTAATAACTCCACTGACTGTATGCTCAGCACTGTTTACGCAAGTCTATCGCCAGAGAAGAAACGTTACCGTCGTTTGTTCCTGAAAAACTATTGGCATTTAGTTTTATTCTATATTTTTTCCTTTTTAGAGTTATTTGCATTAATAATGAATCGATCAATTAGTGTTAATACCAGACCTTACCAATACTGTATGTACTTGACACACTATAACATATACACATGGATGGGTGTTGAATTGTTCTTTATTAGAGCATTCCAATAATACTCACTGCATAATTCTACAACAGCAAGTATAGCCTACTGTATCAGCCTGAAAAAGAAGGGTAACACTGGAAATATATGATGAAACTATTGTTGGACAATATACTGTATGGTACATTATGTAGCATAGCAATATTGTATATAACTATCCACTTCTTTGTTTGTATTTCCAGATGTGAGACACACATCTTAGCGTCCCATATGCATTAAGAATGGACATGAGTACACATGAAGAACAATGTAATGTAAAGACTGAAAGTGGTAATGCATCATGCTGTGAGAAGCCTTTAGATGTTACCACAACACACACAATGTCTGTGGTAAAGATACACACAAAATGAATGCACACTTCCAAGTGGCCATGCATAATTATAAGCTCAAATGAATCAATGGACGCTTTCAAGTGGCCATGCATAATTATAAGCTCAAATGAATGCACGCTTTCAAGTGGCCACGCTTTCAAGTACCTATTGCTTTCCTAGAAGCAAGCCCCGGGGGCTTCTAGGAAAGCAATAAGGAGGACGGCTGCCCCCTCTATTTCCCAGTGCCGTAAGCCGTTCACCTGCTGGGCACTGGTATCATCAGTAGTAGAATTTGGACATTTCTGTAACCTTTACATCCACGTTAGTATAGGTAATAGTAAATTGGTAAATGGTGCATTTATATAGCGCCTTTATCCAAGGCGCTTTACATAGATTGTGTATCAATTCACCCATTCACGCACACATTCTTACACCGATGGCGCTGGGAACCATGCAAGGCACCAACCAGCACATCAGGAGCAATTTGGGGTTCAGTGTTTTGCTCAGGGACACTTCGACACTCTGGTGGAGCCCGGGTTCGACCTGGCAACCTCTACCCCTGGCGGCTTTTTTAACAGCCTACAGCTGCAATACAATACATGGATGGTGTAACAGAGAACTCACTTTCACATGCTATGCCAAATTAGCATATCCAGTTTAAGAAATTAGACCATGTCAACTGTATATATTTTTACTGGTCCCTATCATCTGGAATCAAGTTTGTTTAGACACACAGACGTTATTAAAGGGAGCGTGTTGTAGCGGAGAGTTTACGCATACCAATTGGAAGAGTTCACGATCAATCCCACTTGCTCTGGGGTCTTTCTGTGTGCTTTCCGACACAGGTGTAAACACCAGAGCCGGTGTCTGGTCTCTGGCATACACAGGCTCTTGTTTCCCAAGGTTTAACTCCTATATGTTTCTCCTAATGACCAATGCTCCCATGGGACTGCGTACCGTAGCTACTATATATAGTGCTGTTTTTATACAAGGGCTAATTCCTGCCAAGCAAGCATTACAGTGCATTAGTAAATCAAACAGACATTTCAGCGCCACTTTATGAGCTTGTAATGCATACCTAGCCATGTGTACGTATGTGTGAATAATGTCTTAGGTTGCCGCGGTAACAAGTGATGACTGGGAAGGTGATTAAACCCTTATGTGCATATATATATATGTGTACAACTTTGATAAATAACTATTGAGAGACTGTAGATCGTTTATCAAAGTCAAAACACTATTCTTTCTTGTGATTTGGTTACTTCATGTGATGCCATCACCACTTGGCTAATTATAGCTGCTTCACAGGACGTCATACGATAATACAACTTAAGGGCCTTTTTATTTTATTTTTTATTTTGTTACGTTGGAAAATCTTTGTGGACAAAGTACAAGACATTGGCTACAGACTGAAGATACACCGCTCAGCAGTGCACCATATGGCAGCGACAGATTAAAAAGAAGAAAACCTGGTGATTTAATTGGTGCATCCAGGTGTCAGCTATTAATGCCTGTGTACTTCGAGCCTCACTATGTGACTGTGCCTGTCTTCCATTGGTTGTAACATGTGACCCTTTAATGTAATTATTGATTTTGGAATACCACAATTTATATGACATTCATCACACAAAAGCAAGGAACACGTTTTTCCAACCTCAACATGCGCTTGCTTAAAAGTTTTATACGCTTACGCGCATACATTTGTAAGTAAATATACGCTTGTGTGTGTGTGTGTGTGTGTGTGTGTGTGTGTGTGTGTGTGTGTGTGTGTGTGTGTGTGTGTGTGTGCAGTACAGTACAGTATCCGTCAAACTTACAGTTGTGGGACAAAACCATGTCCAGTGACTCGCGCCATTGAGCAGCCTCCTCAGCGGTAGGTCTAGGAACATAAAATCGAGAACAGTTGGCATTAGAAGTTACATTTTGTATACTCACTTAGCAAAGTGAGTGCAATGTGACAAATGCTAAAAGTAGAACACAGTATGAAAACCTCAAAGATAGATGACCACATAGCTGTTCATATAGTGTGCAATGTGCATTGTATACCATACAATAAAATGTATATATATTGTTATAAATCAATGTATTTTGACCCGAGTCATTCAGAAGACCAAGATACCACCTTGGTAATCTGTAACCATACAAAGTGTTCAGTGCCTGTGGAGTGTGAATGGGAAGATGCTGTTTCAAACCATTGATCTCCACATAACATCATTTAAAGTTGAGGTTCCTTGTCCGCACAGAGGAGATGAAAGTACAGTACTTACTTCAGAAGCTTTTCTGGCTTCTTCTCGGTTTTTTCCGGGTAGGGGATGATCAGGTCAATGGCATTCTCTGGCTTCTGAAGAAAAACTCCCAGTTTACTCTTAATCTCTTTAGCCCTGGGAAATAGAAGACAAGATACCATGGTGACTCTTGCATGACGCAGTCTTTGTTTCTTCAGTGAATCGGTCCTACGAAATGCTCAAAGTGAGGGGAGAGAAATACAGTATGTAGAGTTTGAACAAAAAGTCATGTTAAATTTGTCACAGAATAAAGCATTTATATGAAATAACGTAGTTTAGTTTTGAAAGTTGAAGGAACAAGGTAAACAGTATAGTGGCGAATCTTAAATGATTGGGCCAGTAGTGGGGCCAGTAGTTAGGGGCTTATCTGCCTTTATTCATAGTAGCCTACAGTGGACTGAGTGAAGACATGAAAGGAAACTCAGAGAGTGACAAAAAGGAATGGAACCCTGTCAGGCTGCAACAGAGCCGTGCCATAACCGCTAGGCCATTGACGCTTCGTAATGTATGGTTATTTTATGTTCAACATGTAGAACAAATCTGCAACATTTTACATTTATAGTATTATTATTATCATAGTATAATTATATTTATGATATTATTTATTATGCGAAACATGTTCACGAGTCAAATGTAAAATTGTTCGTTATTTGATGTTTTTGTTAAATAATTTAGTACTGTGTATGTAGAATGATACACATTTCATCACAACTGAAATTTTAAAAATTATCAAAAAAAGAAAGAAAACTAAATACAATGAGAACCCTTTGGAAATAAGAGTATGAAATCCATACCCATTGAATTACTCATTTTGTGCAACATGTCGTTTTATTAATTGACTCTATTATTTTGTCTTTCATAAAAAAATGAAATAGTAAGGATCATTTCAAAACAAGGTTAGTCAATATAATAACATTCATGGGATAAACATAATGGAGTAAAAATATCAACACATATTAAAGAGTGGTCCAACAAACCCACAGTAATACACCCATATAAGCATACAGTATGTAATAAAAAACAGCAATACATGAAGGACATAGCTCACCTTTCCAGGCATGCCGGGCGCAAGGCTGCTAATCCTCTACACATTATCCAACGCGCTCAGTTCCAAAGTTTAGTGAGAAATCCAAAAATGCGAATCCGAAACAAAGTGCTTGTCTCAGTCTGTCTCCTTATAGTTCTGAGAGGGGCTTCCAGCAGTATATATACATACAGACGCCCTTTGGGCTCTGGGCCAACCGCTAAACCAATCAGATTAGGATCGCTGCTGTGTTGTAGCCACAAACAGCTGTGGATGCTGAGTTTGTGGTTGGGAAGGAAGGGCTTAACAACTGGTCTAGGAACATTGTGGGATACGGACTAAATGCATTTAGTAAGTACTGTACTTTGTTGTACAAGTTTGAGGCATTTGTACATGAGTATTTCCAATGTCTAATGCTTTTACTTCTACTCCACTACAATTATTTGAAAGCTTTAGTTACTATAGTAGCTAAATCAGCAATGGTTTTTATAAACATGCATACATTACAAAGACGTACAAAAAGGGAACAAAAAAGAAAAGGAAAAAAAGATAGAATCAACAAAATGCCAGCAAATAGTAATACAGAAAAAAGTAGCAGTCACGTATTTGATTTGGATTATTATTAAAAAATAACATATAGGTACACATTTCGGGCATTTGATCTACAAGCTCACACTGCGTCACGACGCGTCGCACTGTGAGCTTGTAGATCTGCTATTTTCTAAAGATTATTTGTACTTTTACTCAAGTTCATGTTGAATTCCAGACTTTCACTTGTAACAGAGTATTTCTATATTGCAATGCTGATACCTTTTACTTATGTACAAACTTTGAGTACCTTCTCCACCACTGCTTAGTAAGCGCTTTCGGTAACTGAGAGGAGGTGTTAACCAAAGTGTTTGATTTGGGATCAGAGTTGTGGTTATAACACTATTTAATTCATATATAGGACATGATGACAATAATATTATTGGCCCTTGTAGAAGTGTCAAGGAGTAAACTGTTCTGTTAAATGCTGCAAAATATTACTTAACTCTCTGGAGATTTAATTCAAGACATGGCATTTAGTTAAAAACACACATATATACATTGCAGTCCACTCCAGAACCGTCTTGATATAATCCAATGATCAATAGTTACAGTATGGCCATCATAGAGACAAGGACACGTGGCATCTAATTTGAACACAACTTCATCTTTAGAAAATGACACGTGTTTAAATAATGTACAATGTAAGGCCGATTCACGAACATATAGTTATTTGGGTAGCAGTATGTTCTTAAATGTGAGTGGTGTGTTCTGTTGGCAGAAACCATCAAGGAGAGTTTAGTTTAGTTCTTGGCATATAGCCTAAGTGCACCTCATCATGTAGGCTGTAATAACCTGCCAACAGTATATAAACTCGAAAGTTGGCACTCCGTGCATACCTCCGTGAATCCTATATACAGTAATCGTCAAGATATGCCTACATATGTCGGATAGTTTACCTGCACTACAGTATACTGTACGTATAGTATGCTCAGTGGCCAAAAGTGAGCAGCCTAGCACTCCCATGTTGTGTCATGTGGAACTGTTCAGAAGTTATACAGTATGTATTTTTTATGATAAATCACACCCTCTGCATTGCAGGGGGTGTAATTTGATTGCTCAAAGGGTGTGTTGCAGAGTCTGCAACACACCCTTTGAGCAATCAAATTACCGTAGTTATACGTTAATCACTTCTCCCGTGCCCCATTCTTACCACAACATTTTATATGAAATATAGCTGCAAGCTATACCTTAAGACGGGAACAAATTTGTGCCTTGTATACCGTAAGTCTCCAGAACTCTACGGGAGAGATGGAACACCATTCAATGGTCATTTCCTCTCATGTCCATCATTTTGATGATGGTGGTGGAGAGCAGGTGTGCAATTGGGTTGAGATCTGGTGCCTGCGAAGGCTATAGCGTACTGTATGATTCACATCAATTTCATATTGATCAAATCATTCCGTATATATGATCGTGGGCCTGTAGGTGAGGGCATTGTCATCCTGTAAGAGACGCCGCTCCCATGAGGATAGAACATTCACCCAAACCATGCCAGGAAAATGCCCCAACAACGTAACCCCCTCCCCATATATATAGGGCAGTGGTGCATGCATGGGAAGCCTGAGGAACTGCCCTACCAGTTTTTTTTATTAAGCTTGAGCAGATACAGGCAATGGGAAAAATACATTCAAAGAGACTATCAATCTGCAGCTACTCAGTCAGGCGTACAGTATGTGTAAACTGAATGTTGGATGAATGACAGTCCTTGAGCTTTGTGGGATTACAGTCACATACTGAGGAGGTGTTTGTTCAGCCTCTTCTTGAAGGCGTGAACACTGCTAAATGTAATGTCTCCAGCAACCACAGGGGGAAGGCTGTTCCATGTCCTTATAGTAGAGTGGAGAAAGCTCCTATCAAGGCATTTGGTGTTTGACTTGGGGGTTTCCAAGGCGTGGCTTGGTAGTACTCTCCGGGTGATTCGACTTGAGGTAGTAGTGCTTTGAGGTCCACTGACCTCCTGCCAACCAAATTTTGGTTGGCAAATGTGGAAGTGCAACCGAGCGCTCAATGTTAAAGCCCAGCTGCACGGGGTTTCCTCGTCATGAATCCACGGGTCCGCCTGCATGTCACGCTCTAACCAGTAGGGCCGAGTGCTTCAACATTGGAGAGCCTCCCTGGAGGCTTGACTCTCTGGCTAGTCTGAGTGCTGCTACAGTGATTAATGGGCCGTTGCCCTATGGCGGCCCATGCATGCTTGATCGATCCCAACCGCCACTGCCCTACAGTGAGGGCGTTATGTTGTGGCTGGGTGCATGGTGGGCATATATTCCCCCTAGTGATGCACCGAATATTCGGCAGCAGAAAATATTCGGCAGAAAATGGCTAAAAATGCATTTTCGGCCTATTCGGTTTCGGCCCGAATAGGCAGAAATATATCGCCGAATAGTGTATGCAATTCATAGTGTACATTCAAAAGAGCTGAATAAATGTTTTATGGACCCTTAATAGTGATTATTATTTAAGTTGCCATAAATCAGGTAGCTTTAAGGTACGGCCATGACAGCAATGGTAGGAAAAAAGATTATTATTAATCATATTCGGATATTCGGATATTCGGATATTCTGTATTCGGTTTCGGCCAAGAAGTTCCCTTTCGGTGCATCCCTATCCCCCCCCCTGTCTAGTATTTCTTATTATTTCAGTACACTGCCAACAATGACATGTGTTGAATGTGTGTTCTTGCTCCTGGACTGTTTTTTTTTGGAGTTGGACTATTGGGGGAAATTTCAGTAGCCTGTTTTTGTTATTTGCACTCTGCCGTGCTGACGTTTGTTTCAATCAGACTGTCTGCAAATATTATTCATGATGAATCACGATGGACGACACTAGCCATGCTTGAACTGGATTGGTTCTCATCAGTGTATAAGTGCTCTATGCAGTCTTAACGTCTGTGCATCGTCTCCCTCTGTCTCTTTGTTTGGGCTAATATTTGTTTATACTTGTGTCATGCATGCACCAAATCAGCACACAAATGTGGATGCTATATACTTGAGGAAGGACACAATCAGAAATGACTACACGAGAGGATCAGCCCAGGTCAGAAGGTTTTTGGGGCTAAACCAAGCGCATCCACGTCTGAAACGGTCGAGAAATGACAGAGTTACCATGTGGGGGTCCCTGGGGGGTCCGTATGGGGGTCCCCCGGAACATCCAGAGCCCCAGGAACGGCCCAGGGCTCGTACTGTAGTGTACCCTGTGCCACTTTACTCTGCTTTTCGTGCTCGGACATACAGACACAGAGACAGACATACAGACATTAGGACATACGGACGGACGGACATAGCTCCGTAATGGAGCGGAGGCACCGCTCAAAAACAAAGCATTGTGCTGTTGAGTTTTTTTCTTTTAAAAACCTTGTGATACCGATATATAGGAACTTAAAATACAGTTACTCCGTTGTTTCCACTGATCCATCTGACCCTTTAACAGTGGTCAGGTGGGTCGGTCGGGCCACAGACACTTTTGAGATTTCCAAGTGCGCCCCTGATCCTGTATGTTTGTTTGTTTGCTTGGTCGTAGCAGCGGGACAAAAGCCAAAGTACAAGTCATGCATATACAACGTCACACAGGAGTTTGTTTTCATTATGCTGAATTACTGGAAGCGCGAGGTCAGGAAGAGAAAGCCCTCTGAGTGGATGTGTGCTCAGGCGCCTGGCATTTGCATTGAGTACTGTTCAAATAAACTGGGAGCAGTTGGCAGCCGGGGCACTGTGTTTACCCCACTGACAGCTCGCCACCTCAGAAAGGGAGTCGGCAGCTGAAAGCACAACTAACATAATAAAAGACCTAATGGTCTCCAGTATATGCTGTCATCATCGCTGTCATACAGTATGGATGGATTCATAATGGAGAGATGTATAACGTGTTATACAACCATGGGTGACCATTTGGATGGTCGTTTCCACCAAAAAAGCGTTCACATCAACCTCAAATTCTGTGTTTTTATGTACTGTGCATATTATCCTCTCATGCCATAGTCGGAAGATTACATAAAAGCAAAAACGGCCACTGTGTGAACATTGTCACATAACGGGTATTTGCAGTATGCCACTATTGTTTGTTGTCCGAGTGCAATAACAGGTGGTATTGGCCATAATCGCTCTCTTTCAGGGGAGAAAATAAAACAAACACTTTTAGCCAAGCAGGAAGGCAAAACGTAATCTCTGCCTGACATTATTCGAGAAATGCCAATGAACACTGATGGTAGACTATAATCTCTCTGTGTTGTTATGACTCCACGGCTCAGCGGTTGGAGATCGCAGACAGTTCTATACTTCTACGTGACGTTTGGCTCACTTCACCCTTCATGGCTAAAGGTCAACGATAGTGAACTCTGAGACAAATGCCAGCTACGGGTGCTGCCTATCTAGAGTGGCGCACGTGCATGAGTGCGTGTGTGTGTGTGTGTGTGTGTGTGTGTGTGTGTTTCAACTTTCAATATATTTGAGCGTATACTAATATACAGGTGATTGGGACGAAGTAGTGGCTAGCTAGGCAGGGGTTCTCAACCCGTGGTTCGCGAGACATGGTCAAAGCATTTAAAAAACGAACACCTGGCCTATAGGACCAACACTAATGTCAGAAGCAGCATGCAGGGTTTCTGTAGCCTGGTTCCCATGGCTGATTCGCTGTGTTCAATGTATTTATTTTGTCACTTCAAAGTGACAAAATAAATTCACGGAACGCAGCGAGCCAGCCTGGAAACCAGGCCAAGGGTTTCTGTGATCTTAATGAACAAAGCTACTCTGTTCAATGCCTGACAGTCCACAGATCCTCCAACAGCCTGCCAGACAAATGCTTGCATATTTATATACAAGTGACGTAACATTTTGACACTCCACTGCCACTCCGTGCCGGTGGCAGTGTCGGCCCGTCCGTCCAGCGGCTGCCGGTCCAACTGCCGATAATAAAAGAATATAGACGCCTCATTGGTCGCTGCAGTTCGTTGGAGCCACCTGTCTGCAACGGGAGGAGGAAGTCAAGCATGACGTGCTGAAGGCGTGCTGCGTCGCTGGTAGTCACATGTAGCACTTCCGGCATGCGCCGCCGGTTAAAACTCACCCGTGGCTTCCCTGTGAGATCATGGTTAGGGTTAGGTTTGGGGTATAGGGTGTCGGACTAATGCAAGAAACACTGCCGCGGCTATCGGCTATCGGCAGTTCCGCCGGTGCCCATAAAATGCATTCACTCTATCTCCAAATCTCTTTGCCGGAAATAGCAGCTCTACAAGCTTCACAATGCATTGTATTGCAACACATGAGCTTGATGTTGTATTCTTACGGAACGTTTGCCTAGCCTGTGGCAGTGGCTCAGGGTTACAGCAGAACAGACTTGACATTCCTGTTATAGTTTTAAGTTTAAGACTATATTAAATTGTCTTGTAATATTGTTTTGATCTCCAGATGGAACGGAGTTGGGAGAAGGCACCCTGAGCCTTTCCCAGGCTTGCTTTGATGTTTTTTTTATGGCTTTAGATAAAAGGCAAAGCGCTGTATAAATGCACCATTTACCATTTATTTACCTATTATGACATGCTAAGGTTCACGTTGTTCATTTTGACAACATCAAACTCTCCCATCAGGTGAAAAGAAGCAGCTTGGACTCCTCATGCATCGAAGGAGCATGATGTCAGTCCGCTGCCCCCCTAGGTTGGCAGAGGAAGTGTAGCGCCCAGGATTACATTCGATAATTGACACTGGGTGAAAAAATGGGTTACAAAATCGTGGGATAAAAAATTTAGATAAACTTTTTTGTGTGCTGATGCTTGGTCTTCGGACATCAGGCCTGAGAAGGTACGTGTCCAGTTTCTCTGTGCTGTGTCCAGAGGAAGCGAAAGGAAATTAAACTGATGTTCCCACAGCACAGTTTAATTGCTTTCACAAAGACGTGTTTATTTGCGAAGGCTTTTCCGGTAAACCTGGTTCTTAAACGGAGTAGGATAGAGCCACAGAAGCTGTTTTCTTTTGCATTACAATGCCTTTGTCTGTTATGCAACCAGGCCGGAATATTAAGGGGTGAACAGGAATCTGAGTCTAAATAATGGTGTGTTCCTTATTATTCCAGGCTTAGAGAAATAAATGACATTCTGTATTCAGAGAAAAATCTATCTTTTTCCATAAAAAATGTTTTAACAGTCAATCTTGCTCGTCCGTATAGTGTTATTGTAACACTAATACCACAAATAATGAATGTATGCGAGTGATTTCATATATTCAGTACATAACACATATTTTAGTACCAACCCTGTTAATAACTATTGCAGTTAATAATAATGATTTAAGTGCTTTATAATATGAGCTGCAAAAAGCAGCGTACACTGGATAGAAATCTAAAAGAAACATTGCAAAGCTGTGTTGGTTTGTACAATCAAGAGACTTCCACAACATCAGCTTCTGATGAACTAGATAACCTCAGCTGCACATCAAGTGATTATCGCAAAGTTCTCAGTCTTAAAGTCTGTACTGTGTAGCATAACTCTGTTTGGTTTTCTCATAGGTTGGGGGGGGGACGACCAGCAGAAATAGCCTTTACACTGATGTGATAACCACTGGCCAAACCAAACTTGACACTGTAGCTATAAGCCACGATGGAAAATAGCTGTAGTTTGAAGTGACCGGCTTGGCATCTGTGAAGCTGGAAATGGCCAGTGAACGGAAGACCGAGAGCTTGTTGCGTAATATAGTTCCAATGGTGGGAAATCGTAATGGCTTGTTGTTGCCGATATATATATACTATATTGGCCATATAGAACTCTTACAATTCCATAGTGTGTCCGGCAGCTTCACATGCAGGAGGGGGTTAATGCACTGAGGAGCACATCAATGAGAGATGTGATATGACCACTTTGGCAACTTTTTGAGAGATATAATGCGTCATTAATTTAGCTGTGCTCTGTGTATATTATGTGCTTCCCACGTGGGAACTGTAACGATGATTTGGTCCCAGTCAGTGAAAAGGAAATTGTCCTCCTGCCAAAGAATGATGTCTGTGCTTCTCAAGTCTGACAGAGGTTTTGTAAACTAACATATTAATTGCTGCAGTGGATGCTTTTGGAAATTAAATTCAGACAACGTAGCGGTTGCCAGAGGTGGCCACTTAGTTTTCAAAAAGTGTCATATTTAAATTATTATATCAATAATATTATACACATAATATTCGTAAGATTGCTCTGTGAATAGAGGTCACTGCTTAAGTGCTTATTGATACCAGTGAAGAAAACTAGCTCCGTTTGGAACCTCATATATCTACGCTTTAGCTCCGAGAAGAGGTTCCGTGTCGGGATATCCCGCAAGAGTAGAAATGGGGTTTAGCCGTCCAAAAACAGTGGCGAAAACCCCTTTCGCAGTATCGTTTCCAAAAAGTAAAGGTATGAGAACTGAGCTACAGATGATAAACTTAGAATAGGCACGTACAATCTTAAAACAGGGGTGAAACAACTGCTTAAATCAGGCTTAAATAAAAATTGAGTCCAGTCAAGCCCCGTCCGCATGCGCAATTGCGCACAATGCGCAGTACTGCTTCTGTAAGATTGCATTGGGAAAACATGGTACTGGCAGACTTCCTAAGCTTTGTAAGCGGTTGTTTCAATATCCGTAATGTTATGTGCTAAGTTTATCATCTGTAGCTCAGTTCTCTCTCATACCTTTTACTTTTTGGAAGCGATACACACGAAAGGAGTTTTCACCACTGTTCTTGGACGGCTCCTCAACCCCCGTTCTACCAATGCAGCTTAGATATGAGGTTCCAAACAGAGTATTGTGCATGGGAAGCAACTGAGTGGTTTTATGGTTGATTATGCAATAA
This sequence comes from Protomyctophum bolini, assembly GCF_963924005.1. NCBI lineage: Eukaryota > Metazoa > Chordata > Actinopteri > Myctophiformes > Myctophidae > Protomyctophum > Protomyctophum bolini. Next base: position 37,959,918 of record NC_137869.1, read on the forward strand.
GCAGGATATTTGGATAATGATGCAGTGCTGATGTCTCTTATAATTAAACAGTTTACAGTGCTCGCAATACAACAATACCATGGTGGTATTTACATCAAAGTCAGTGATCATGTCTTACATTAACATTAGGCTGCATGATTGCTGTTAAAGTATAGTCACTGAAGTTGGCATGTTGGAAATAGGCTAGTGGGCAAAGTAATCTACCGGTAGGCCTATGTACTGCATGAAAACGGTTTCTAACGTGTTGATGTCTTCACTGAATGTTCCAACTTCTATGGAACCAGACGGCCATGTTTTTTTTATGTTATAAATATTTGACCTATAGAGAAAGTAAGTTATCCTAACTTACTTTCTCACAGACACAGAACCCGCTTATTATGAAAATATGACAAAAGACCTTTCAGCTTCAGGAGAAATAAAGGACCCCTCGACTGACCAATATCTAATAGACTGCTAAATCCTCGTACTCAGATGACAGGCTTTGTTTTTGTTCCAACATCTGGCCTTCATTATGGCGTCTACAACTGAAATATGTCAGTGTGATCATTGTGTTTAAACCACGTGCGATTAGATCTGGCAGGTGTGTGTTCAAAGCCATATACGTGAACCAAACACAAAAAAGCACTGAAGATTTGTATCTTCAATGTTACAGTATGGCCTGCCCTACAGTACATCTATGTTGTCCATCGTCAAGGTTGAGGCAAACCACTTAAACCACATACTTGGGCGGCCGTAGATTAGTGGGTAGAGAGACAGACCGTCTGGTATTCAGAAGGTCACCATGCAGTTGACCTCCCGTGTCGGAGTGTCCCTGAGCAAGACGCTTATCCCCAAACATCTGACCCCCCCCCCCCCAACCCCCCAGAGCGCTCAGAGTGCTCATCATGACCATCTGAGCGCTGGTGAAGCTGAAACTGAATTTGCCCAGTGGTAGAAGCGACCTCGCCGCCCTAAAGGGTGGCAGCGGGGCCAGTGTCTTGAGTTGAGTGTACAGGGTTTGATGAGGTCTGACCATATATATGGAGCGTGTCTTGAGTGCACAGGGTTTGATGAGGTCAGACCAACATATGGAATGTCAGAACAGGTCAGCTCCATATATGGAAATCTAAGGGTGGCAGCGAGGGCAGTGTCTTGAGTGTACTGTGTACAGGGTTTGATGAGGGCCCAGGTAGGGCCCAGCCTTAATTTTCGGGCCTGTTGAGAACTCTAGTTTTTGCTGGCTGCCCCGGGCGCGGCTGCACTAATAACTTTGGCCTGTCTAGAGTTTGAATGGACAGGTATCAGTCAAAAGGGAGACAGCGAAGAGGAAGGACGGGTGGGGAAGGATCAACATATGGAATATCCGAACAGGTCACTTACGGTCGCAATAAGAACTTAGGGCAGCACAAATATCCTACGAGTAGGGCAACCAAATGGTTGGTGGCTTCATGGTTTATGTATACATACTATTCTGTAATTCCTCTATTCTACAACTATAGCCAATGTAATATGAGAGAAAACATAATACGTTAAGCAGCTTCAAATCTAAACAACAAAACTAAAATGCTTTTGTTTAAATATTCTATAAAGACAAATTAATAAAAAATGGTCAGTGAAACAGTGTTCATAATAATCTACTGTAACTGAATTAGCCGCAATGTCCGTTAATGTCAAAACAAAACAGCAGCTGAACTCTTTATGATCTCATGATCAGGAGAGTGTATGACGCAACAGACATGCGGCATCTGAAGCTTGTGTGTGTGCGCTGCATGGGGACAGAGGGTCTGAGCCCTATGCACCCCAGGGTCACTGATATAGCACAGTTTTCCTCTTCCACTTGGGACACTCAACACAACAAGACGTTTCCCACGCTTCAAGTGTTTCATTCAGTTTGTCCTTTCACAAATTATCCTCAATTATCCTCTCGTCTACTTTCCTGCCATCTCAAAGCAATGGACGTTGACCCTCCAAACTAGATTTTCATTTTCAGCTCACTCTTTGTATTTGTATTTCTGTTAAGCCTATACTTTGCATCCTATGCCTCTCCTATATAGTCACATCAATTTCAATGCCAAGCTTATATTGTCTTTATTTATTTTATATATTCTTTTATGGAGGGACAGACAGTAGGCTGACAGGAAATGGGGAGAGAGATGGGGGGAAGACATGCAGTAAAGGCCGTCGGGATCGGGAGTCGAACCCGCGGCACACTGCCAGACTGGATTACCAGCCAAGGTGCCTGGACCACTGAGCCATGGCCCAGGCCAAGCTTATCGTCACATCATATATTTACTGGTGTAAAAGAGAATTATTTCACGTACAAGCTTTCACAAAATGCAGTTCAAGAGATAATCATAGGAAAAGGATCATCTCAAATGACAAAACAACAATATCAAATATAATATACACAAGGTCACATGCATGAGCTCTTCCCTTCTCTACTCTGTTATGATAACATTAAGTATCTCGTCTTGCCAAACATATAATGGAAACTTTGCTGCGTGGGGTACAGTGAGATACTTCGGGGAGGAAACGTATTCCCTTTGACGCTTTGCTGGAGGGGGGGCCAGGCCACGCAGAGGTGCGGCCCGACTGGGGAGTTGATATCCTGGGGGAGATGCAGTGGAATGTGCACATTGGGTCATCTGGAGCTCCTCATGTCTTCATGGCTAGATAGAGGCCCAGGGCCCTAATTTCATCGTCTTTGCCTTTTTACTGTTTTGAAAAAGATTTTTGAATAGTTCAAATAGCCAATCTACAGCACCTTTCCAAAAAAAAAATATATCATGGAAAGGTTGGTTTATTTCCATAATTCCATTCAAAAAGTTTAACTTTCATAGATTATAGATTCAGTGCACGCAACGTCAATGTTTATTTGTTTATCTTTACACAATCTTGGCTTCCAGCTCATAAGACCCACTAAAACAGAATTTCAAAAAAATTGAATACTGTGAAGAAATCACCATTTACTCCTCAGTTTTTGCTGTTTTAATCTGAATGGCACATTAAGAAATTAGGAGTACATCAAATCAATCAAAATATGGTACTTTCAAAACAGAAATGTCAAGCTTCAATACTTTGGTTGGGAATCCCTTTTGCCTTCATCACTGCCTCGATACGCCGTGGCGTTGAGGCAGTCAGCCTGTGGCATTACCCGGGAGTTATGGAAGCTGCAGGTTTCCCTGATGCTTGCTATCAGCTCTTCTTTGTTTCTACAAGCTCACAACGTGTTGATGTAGATCGGCTAGTTGAACAATTTTAATATGTTTTTCAAAATAGTAAAAAAAAAAAGAAGTTTAGGGATAAGAGGGTTTAGTACTGACGGAAATAGAGCACCAATACTTTATCATTAAAATGTATGTAGAGTGTGATTCAAAGTTATTATTATCTGTGGGTGCACCACTAGGCCCTAGGCCACATTGCACAGTGAAAATGCTTGTTTAACCCACAGACCTGTGGTAGCGTACAATATACGTTGACGCCTCTGTGTCTCATAAATCGCTGCTTTACAAAAAATAATGTAATAAGAATTTGAAGTTTTTCAGAAACCTTTAGGTTAGATTTTTAGAAGGCTTTTTTTTTTTTAAATCGGCCTCAGTTCTAAGTGGGTTAATTAAAATCTGAGAATGTATCAATGAAACCAAATGGACCATGTATAGGGTCTCATTTGTACACCCTCGTGGGTCTGTGCCGTAACTGTGTTATGGTGGCGGGCCCCACTGTGTAGGCTATTAGGACGGGGCCGCACAGTAGTGCACACTACTTAGTTATGCAACAAAATCTGCATGCGGGCACTCAAAATATGTGCTCATGTGCTACTGCACAAAGTGCAGTGATAAAATACAGCTTATTACCGCCAGCTATTTAAAAAACAATCGCATGTAGGATGTTATCTTACATACAATAATGATACTATACGCAGATTGCGGTCTCTAGCCTGTCTAGGTCATACAGTACATGGGCAGCTGGCCTTAATATCAGAATACTGATATACAGTAGTATTGGTTTCAGCTGTTACTATCCAAACATGCAAACATGACCCGCTTTAATTACTTCAGTCTATATATGTAGCTTAATGACTAGTATTCAAATGTTATTGTCTTTTTTTATGTCCAATGTATTTGTATTTAAGTTCATAAAGTTAACATACGTATAACTAAATGCATTTGAAATTAAATAATACAAATAGAAATCGTCGTAGAATATCTGTACAGTGAAACTATAAACACTATAGAATAGATGAATAATGACCTGGCATCTGTCTACATATACTGTATCTTGTTCTCTGCCCAACACACATTTAACACAGAGGATGTTACTTTGTGGATGAAGACTCTCTTAAAATCCCTTATAGTATACACTGTCCTGGATATTACACATTTAGACGATTCTACAAATGCCTTCTAAATCCTGACAGTTTTCTGAAAACCCTATGTTTCTAGGTCAGTGGTTCTCAAACTATTTCAAGGACCCCTAGAATTATATGTAATTGGCCGCCGACCCCCATATGAAAATATGTTGTTCCAGCCAGGGACCTCCCAGAAGCAAAGATTTGAGTTAAAACGTTTGCTCTGAAAGAATATATATTCAAAGATTTGCACTACATTTTCACGATTTTTCAAAAATAGCACACCTACAAGTTCATAGCGCCTATGAGCTTGTAGATCTGCTATTTTTCAATAGCTAAAGTATAACGTAATGCTTAAAACAACAAAATGGGTTCCCGCCCAGAATGGGTTAAAGAAATGCATTCATGCTGCGATCAATTGATTGATTGATTGATTGATTGATTGATTGATTGAATACCTACTTCATTAACAATTTGCTAAATAAATTAAAGGCACAGTGAGTACAGTTCTATACAAGGTGGCTCAGGGGCAGAGTGGAAGGTAGAGCCACTTCCAAAGTATGCAATGAAAAAACAATATTGTTTTACTCACAGGGCAGGCCTTCAGCTCCCTCTAGTGTTTTATTTACCAAATTAAACTTAATTCAAAAGCACATGTGGACGGCTTCATCACTTCATACTAGCAGATCTACAAGTGCAGCGCTACGACCTTGTAGATCTGCTATATAGTACGAGCCCTTCCAAATATTACATTCTTAGAGTCTTCTCACTATGAAATAATGATTCATTGTGGATTTATAGTTAGGCAACAGTATGGAATAATGGAAAAGGAAGGCAGTCTGCATACTAATCTTGAGCTCCCTGATACTTTATTAGTAACTACTAAATTAGGTTGCCAACAGGCTTATTTTGTTTGAAGTGGGAAATAATTGGTACATAGTTTTTTTATTGGCCTAAAATATTGTCTACAGTAAATACATACAGTACATTCATCATAGCATTATGTTATAGGCCTACTTTAGCTATTGAAAACGTTTTAACTCAAATCTTTGCTTCTGGAGGGGGTCCCTGGGACAACATATTTTCAGATGGGCGTCGGCGGCCAATTACATATAATTCTTGGGGTCCTTGACATGAAATAGTTTGAGAACCAATGACATAGAAACATAGGGTTTTTCCAAAAACTGTCATTTGTAGAATCGTCATTTGTAGGTCTAAATGGGGTGTCCTGGGAACTCAAGAACAGTGTGTCCTTTTTCATTGTACAAATCTTTTGTTCTGCACCTGTAGAATTTTGTGTGTGTGTGTGTGTGTGTGTGTGTGTGTGTGTGTGTGTGTGTGTGTGTGTGTGTGTGTGTGTGTGTGTGTGTGTGTGTGTGCGTGCAGTGAATTTATGAATGGTCAAATGAGTAGGAATATTGTTAATATCAAATATGCCCTCTAGGTGTCAGTGCACTGCCAGGATTGTATATCAGGACCATGTGCACTGTGTCCATCAGCAGTGCTGCATATTATCAGGACCATGTGCACTGAGTGTCCATCAGGACCATGTGCACTGTGTGTCCATCAGGACCATGTGCACTGTGTGTCCATCAGGACCATGTGCACTGTGTGTCCATCAGGACCATGTGCACTGTGTGTCCATCAGGACCATGTGCACTGTGTGTCCATCAGGACCATGTGCACTGTGTGACCATCAGGACCATGTGCACTGTGTGTCCATCAGCAATGCTGCATATTTGTCATTTTTGTTAACCCTGAAGAAAACAGACGCTGAATCCCTATCAGTCTATTTTCCTATTTCTAGAATACAATAGAAACCATTGCTAGTGTGTTGTGCATTTTACTCTTGGATCTTTCTTTAGTTCAAGTTACAGTTTCTTATTGGCCAATATGCTGGCCAATATCATATTGACGATCCAGGCAAAGAAAAGAAAAGTCACCATTTAATAAGTCCTATGTGCGTGTTTGCTTTTTAGTTGTTGTCTTAGTTTTCTGTTGAATGATTACTGTACACAATACATTCTGTTCTATAATTGCCACCATACCAGGGACGTAGCTGACCATTTGGTTGCCCTACTCGTAGGATATTTGTGTTGCCCCCCCTCCCGACGAGAGTGCTGCTATTCCTCATGCAGATCGGCTTTTTTCACTGTTTGTGAGGACGCACACACGGCCCCTCGGCGTGTTGCCCTACTCGCAGTGCGTATTGCGCGTATAGGTAGCGACGGCACTGCACCATACTATTATTATAGTAATATTTACAGTACATGGCACAGTACATCAGCTACAGTATAGGCACTACTTAGTTGTGCACTGGCGTTGTGCGCTGAAAGCAGCAGTTCTACAAGCTCACAACACATTTACTCTGTAAAGTGCTCATTGATAAGTTATCACGTGTAGCTCAGTCCATCTCCAGCACATGCAACATAGCGTCACTATTTAGCTAAAATTGTCGCAACTTGACACATTGTGAGCTTGTAGATCAGCTATTTTAGTAGTACAGACCACTGTTGGACCCCGGTCAATGTAAGAATGTATCTACTGCAGGTTTAAGTGTTTAAGAAGAACACAATTGTGTCTACGAGAAAAGGAAACTCACTGATAATGGCAAAACATATGGCACTCACTTTTCTCACACAACAAATCCACAAGATACATGCCTGTGGGTTACCATGGGGTATTAAGAGGCTACATTATGGGATGTTAATATGCATCAGGTGTGTATACTGTACCAGCTGTCTTATTATACCTGATACTGGCCCCACTCATTGATGACATTTAAATACACAGAGCAGAAATTCAGCTACACTTCTTTGTGCATTTGCTGCAGACAGTAACAGTGCAACTTACCAACCACTCACAGGTGGTTGGTAGTTTTCAACCAGTGGTCCTTGAGGAGGTTCCAGGTGGTCCCCAGCTAAAAGGTGGAGAGATTTGGTGTTTTTTCCTTTCCGGTCCCATAACACATATTCTGTGTTAGCCGATACCGAATACCAATACCAGAAACAAAATATCTTATTTTGAAGTCCACCGACTGGGAATAGTGTTTATCTGGTGCACTCAAATGTGCACTTGCAGTTTGGGAAACTCAAAAGCAAACTCCACACGCCCCAACATTTTATTTACATGCCATAGTGTCAACCCCTTACCCCTGTGTCGGATCTGGACTAGACTGGCATATTTGCCAATACTGATATGACCCGATATGACCAAATAAGTAAAGTAAATAACAGCTAAAATGTACAAAACAAAAAATAAAGGGACCCACAAAAATGTGTCCGCGACCCACAAATGGGTCCTGAGCCACTGTCTGGGAACCATGCAGTGCATTAGCAGTCTGAAAATGCCACGGTCGTAAGCTTGGCTGGCAGAGAGAGAGAGAGAGAGAGAGAGAGAGAGAGAGAGCAGTGGCCATTCTTCAGGGTGCTTTATTGTCATTATGTCAGGTTAATTGTCATTTATATGGGAAGGTTGATGGCTTGTGAACACAATGTGTCATACCAATTTTATGGTCTACTACCAACTCCTCGCAACTTCTGGTCTTCCAAGAACGAGTCGTCAAATAAATTCACACCACCAGAACACTCTAGTATCCAGATACTGTTCTCGCTTGTTGTCTTTGGACCAGAGCCTGCAGGAACTACCGTAACTAACCCATTGTTAAGAGTGCTTCTGCAGTGCAGTTTAGAATGGTTGCCACGGTGACGACCAGGCCTGTTATCGCACCTGCTGCTAAACATGCTGTAGCAACAATAATGAGCAAATAATACAGGCATTGTCCGCTCTATCAGGAAATTACAAATAATTGTCAACTTTCTGCGAACATGTGTGCAGCAAAAAATGTGTGTGTGTGTGTGTGTGTGTGTGTGTGTGTGTGTGTGTGTGTGTGTGTGTGTGTGTGTGTGTGTGTGTAAAAAAATGACAAATGGGAGGGTTAAGAGTAAGGAAATACGGATGAGTTAATTTTCTCAAAGTTTGAAGGTAATAATGAATTGCATTTTTATAGCGCTTTTCCAAGTGCTCAAAGCACCTTACAATGGTTCATTCATTCATACATTGGGAGGTGACAGTGACAGTGACATTGGGAGGTGACAGTCTCTGCTTTCACAGGTATATGAATAGCAAAAAAAATCCATTCGGACAAATTGTACTTCAAGGTTAAAGTGCATTGTGTTGCTGAGAACGGAAGAGCTAGCCGTGGTCAGAGCATTGAGAAAAACGCATTAAGGCCTTTCCAGAGTTCACATATTTCTAGAAGGTTTGCAAGTTGGGTCAATGTGACATCTCATTTTGTAGCTCTATTGAAAAGCAAACCGTATTCAATAACCATCTTTTCTGCATTCGCTCACAAATTATGATGCCTCATTTCACCCCGACATTCATGAATAATAATGTGATTATATGCATATTTCATACAGTGGAGTAACAGTGTCGGCACAAACTCAGTCAAAGCCTAACATTTCGGTACCCAATATTTGTAACAGATCCAGGGCAGTATTCACATGTAACACTTGTGTGAAGTGAGGGGCGCTAATATATTAAAGTAAGTAAATTAACTCATGTTGCTATGATTACTAGGTGATGTAATGGTGATGTTAAACAAACGGTGTCAAAACAAACATTAAATTATCTTTATTGTAATTGGCATTTAATGTTTGTGTTAGGGACAAGACAATTTGAGAATCCCATCGTCAAATATTCAGGAAAACAGCGGCCCCTAGCTGTTGTTCCTCGAAGCAACAGGCTGTCTTGAGAGACTAGAGACAAGATGACGTTGAACTAAAAACAAACATTAAACCTGTATATAGGAGGGGCTAGCGCCCCTCAAAAATCACACTTGTGTGAAGTGAGGGGCTCTCTAATCAGCATACGTCATCATCATTATACCATATCATATTCCATGCTGCTCAGCCAATCAAATCATCACTATTATGTGGTACACACAAACACACAAGGCTGGGCATAGGAGGGACTAGCGTCTATTCATTAGTCATTTAGTGCCCTAAACAAACATTAACGTCCATAGACTTGGCTGGCCACGAAATACATCATAAGGTATCTAAACAAAGTCGACTAAAACTAAAACTAAGACGAAAAATGTTCGTCGACTACCTTTTTCCACTGACAAAAACTAAATGGAAACAATTTAGTCAACAAATAAAACCTAGACTAAAATGTTAGGAAGCGACTATAGTGGACAAGAGATCCAGTATAAGTCATTTTACACTTGGTTGCATGCTGAAAATAGCTGACCTAGATCGGCTATTTTCAGCAAGTGTAAAATCAGCCATTATGACGGCATTAATCTTCAAAAGCCACGTACTGGAGGGGCTAGCGCCAGACACAATAGAGGGTATACGCGTGACATCATCATCAAACCGAAAGTTATGCAGGAATGCCTAATGAGTGGCAAAAAACTACTTTCTGGCCTTGACAGCCCATACATCCAAACAGAAAAGTCCTATCTGATTGCATTAAACAATGTTAAACTCACTTTTGCTGTTGCTTTGCCACTCAGTGTGCCGTTCACTTTAAGCATGCGCATACTCTCTATAGAAGTAGTCACAGATGTCATGTCAATGTCATTAGATAGATTTGTAGAGATTCAGGGTACTGTTGTACTAGATCAGGGGTTCTCAACCCGTGGGTTGCGACCCCTCAGGGGGTCGCCAAATTATTTATTTAAAAAAATGTTTTTATTTTTTTGCCACTGAATGACTGGAAAAATGGAAATGGAGTTTGCAATGTAAACTCTACATTTCCATTTTCCAGCCATTCATACTATGTAAACTTTACATAGTAGGGGAGAGCCGCCATGGTTGTAACGCGTCATGGTTGTAACATGCACGTTATCTCTCAGCATGTGGACCATGGTGACATTGATTAATTCTTGAAGCTTCTAATATATTATTTGTGCCCTAAAATCTATAAATCTCACATTATTAAGACAACCGGCCGGTTCCACGTGCTGCACAAGGTGCCCTTTTTTCACTTGAGCACCTGCCCCTCTAAATGTCTGTGCATGCCACTGAAAATGTCTTTATACTGGAGGACAAAATAGGTTATGGATGTGATTATCTTTGTTAAAATAATTATTTGTCCAGATATCTAGATTAAAATAAAAACAATATATTGTCATAGTCATACTTTATTTTTTTTAAAATAATTATTAAACAGTTTTGAAAGAACAAAACTAAACTAACATCATCACACAATATGGCAAGTAAGTACTTACAACAAGTATTTTTGGTCTGTTTTATAAATAAATAAAATAAATAGGCTTACAATATATTTTACACTTGGAACAAATAAATACAATATATTTTAGACCTGGAACAAATAAATAAAGACAAATTATATGCATGTTCATGAACAAGTCCCTGACAGAGGACGATTGCGCATCCCAATTGAGAGACTGAGAAATGGCATTCTCCCACTACTGGCATTTCTGTTTGATTGTCACGTAGCCTCACATTCACGACAGCGCATGAACAACAGACCTTCATTTCTGGTTAAGGAAAATATTGGTTTGGCTTCCTTCAGACAATGCAGCAGCATAGATAATAACAACGATAGTATAATGATAAAAAATAAATAAAAGAAACGTAAAAAGATTTGAAGAAAGGAAGAGAGTGCAAAAGAGAGCAAAGAGAGAATAAAATATAGATTCAATCGAGCATCGTCAAATGTACAAGTGCATACAGTCTTGGTATATTGTATATATACCATACCAGCATCATTTTTCTTTTCTTTTTTTCCAGTAGCTGCTATACCTAACTCTGTGCAAACAACTTCACAGTGTATTGACTGTATTCTATATGTACAACGTATGGCTATCGTTCTGCGTCGGTACTTCTCATTCCTTTCTCCCCTTCGCACATTACGTATCTAATTGTCTTCTTCAATGCACCTTTCCTTTCGGTTAAGGCCTATTCATAGTCTGGATTTTCGGTGGTGAGGTGACTATACCGCTCCGGTGGTGAGGTGACCACTGGAGCTGAAATAACGTTGAGCGGTGGTGAGTAAAAACAGAGAGAAGGGCTGGGGCGGAGGCGGCTCGTGACGTCATGTTGTAGTTCGGTGGTCACCTAACCACCGAAAATCCAGACTATGTATGAGCCTTTAGAGATGGTGCCCGGCTGCATGCCTGCCGCAACGCACAGACATCCATCCATTTCTATAGAAGCCATCGTGAGAAGTGGCCCCGGTCGGTCTCCACGTTCCGTACCGGCCTCGTCCCGCAACGCCAACCCTTTTAATGGCCATCATCATGCCTTGTATTCTCAACCCCCTTGAAAGGGGCGACCGTGTCTTCATATCTTCTCCCATTGGGCCTGCGGTTTGAAGGTCTTGCTGCCGGCGTGGGCGGTCAGCTCCCTGTACACCGGGGAGCGCAGGAAGCGAGGGTAGCAGTCCTTGAGCATCAGCATGTAGATCCTGTGCTGCGCCAGGTCGAAACAAGAGCCCGAGGGGGCCAGCAGGTTGGCTGTGGTGATGTCACGTGTCTCGTGGTCGATGTTGATCTAGAAAAAAGCGTGTGACGCATAGACGGGAGGTATAGTCAGTATACACAGCGACTTTACTCATTATGCTGTGTCGTTCTGTGTGTGTGTGTGTGTGTATTGTTACACGGCACATAAGATTACTAATACTTTTCAAACTATTGTATTGTATAAATTATAGTGTCGTTGACAAGTATAATAATACATAATGTGTCAACGTTCAAGTTTTATAGGGCTCAATTTAAATGAAGTTGTTTCTTACCTCTCGGGGCGCATCGACGCCGATGAACTCGTCATAGATCTTCTGGGCTTTAGCCGGCAGCTTTGCGGCAGATTTGATACACTTGTATTGCTCACAGGCGAAGTAGAACGCAATGTTTTCCTCGCTGAACTCAGACATCAGGAAATCTGTGAAGGCACACAGTCCATCTGAGGGAGCAGAAAGGGGCCGGTGTAAATTCTGGCAATTGGCAAACTGTGTGTGTGAGTGTGAGTGTGTGTGTGTGTGTGTGTGTGTGTGTGTGTGTGAGAGTGAGAGTGAGTGTGCATGCTCGTCCGTGCGGGCGTGCATGCGTGCGTGCCTGCTTGCGCATGCGTGTGCACATGCCTGTGTGCTTAATGCTTATTTATGTATACCGGTATTTGTGTTAATGTGTCAAGATATTGGTAAAGTCTAAAAAGCCTACTTACGTTTACTTGCAAGGATATTTTCAAAGCACTCTCTCCACCTCAAGCATTCCTCTAGGTTGGGCCTGAAAATGCACACGTTAAATTTAGGCTTCACCTTAGCATTTTAATAAATCCATCATGTTGATAAATCACTTTCTGTTGCACAGTATCTAAATAGGATGTAATAATCCCAGAGGATTATACAGAGACATTGGAGTTGGAGCCACTTGGAGGGGGGATGAGGGGGGAGGGAGGGAAGAGGGGTGCTGCTTTTTCCAAATAAAATGAATATTATAAAAAAAAGGATGTAATAATCCCAAAGCATACCTGTTTTTCAATATTTTGCAGCGAGATAGAGTCCAATCTCGTTTCAGCAAAACACGTCCCAGCCTTGCTTTCAGTCCCTTAGCCCTGGAAAAAAGGGAATCATTTTAACGTAGTCTTTGAATATATACCGGTACAAGAAAATTGATGTGTATGAGGTACCGATGGTGCTAATGATTCAATCTGGTCTCCTCAAATCTACCCCAATCCGCATTACAATCCAAGTTAATATAATTTGTAATGATAAAAGCCAGAAGGTCTGATGTACCTTTCCAAACAGGAGTTAGGCAGTGATGCAAGTCGTTTGCACATTGTGTGTAGCGGCGTTATATAATGTTCAGCGCGGTGCTGTTATCCGTCAGCCAGACCCCAAGAGAGGAGGAGGAGGAGGTGGTGCAGCAGCAGCAGTGTCTGCAATGTGGCGGAGCAGACATTATTATACTCCTACCTCTAATGCATCATCAGCCCTCTCAGCCAATCACGTGGCGAGCGGTGGGGGGGGGAGAGAGAGAGAGAGAGAGAGAGAGAGAGAGAGAGAGAGAGAGAGAGAGAGAGAGTGAGAGAGTGAGAGACAGCAGAATAAAAATGATGTCTTGTATTGTTGCTCATGATTCCATTTTCCTTTTCAGTGTCCCTGAAATGTTGCCATGGTAATTAACATCTATGTAACCTCCGCTCCAACAACATTGACACACAATAGCAATTAGCAACTTCAGTATTTAAATAAAGAACGTCTTGCTATTACCTGTGGTGTGCGGGCTCCATCCAACCTACTGAAGTTTCTTTTAGCCCAGCACCCAGCCTGTCGATGTGCGTATTCTACGTCTGCTCACACAATAGCAACTTCCCATACAGTGTGTTGTATACACATGCTCAGACATGTGAATGAATGAATGAATTAATCTTTATTTTCGTGTCTTGTCGTTAAGACCCATCACTTACGGGATTATAAGACACCAACAACATAAATAAACAATATCACGTTCACTTCTCACAAGCTACACCAAGTATTTGGTAAAAACAAAAACAGAACAGAATTAAGCTAAAACATAAAAATAAAATACATCACATATAAGTTGTCTTTGTCCGTACAGTATGTCCCAAGCTTTCACTATATATTCTGCTAATGCAAATATCTTCTTTTCGAATATCCATCTCAGTCGCTCTGCATCACTTAACCACATCAGATCTATATCTGAGTATGTGTGTGTGTGTGTGTGTGTGTGTGTGTGTGTGTGTGTGTGTGTGTGTGTGTGTGTGTGTGTGTGTGTGTGTGTGTGTGTGTGTGTGTGTGTGTGTGTGTGTGTGTGTGTGTGTGTGTGTAGATTTGGGGCACGGAAAATAAAACATTTTGTATGTTGATGCTAATCAGATGTGGGCTTTAACTTATGCATAATAATTACACTTTGATCGTTCAATTCGATTTCATTCAACTAAAAAGCAATGTGTAATGGATACTGTGGGAAAACAGTTCAATTAGCCCTTCACTAAATCGCTTCCCAATCTGTCCTTGACAGAGAAGGTGCGGTCTCCTCTAAGCCTCAATGTGGTCGGTGGAACCTCCAGTAGCTCTAGGTCTGTTGATCTAAGGTGCCTAGTGGTGGGGGGGGGGTACTATACCAGGTCAGATATGTAGGCGGGGGCTAGTCCGTTCAGGGCTTTGTAAATAAATAAAAGTGTTGTAAAATGAATTCTAAATGGCACCGTGCAGCCAGTGGAGGGAGGCCAGGACTAAATGGCACCGTGCAGCCAGTGGAGGGAGGCCAGGACGGGAGTGATGTGGTCTCTCTTCTTGGTGCCGGTTAGGAGCCTGGCTAACTGGTGATTGTACAGGGTAAAGGAGTAGTTCACCAACATGAGATGCTTATTTTCAATTAATCAATTACAGACCCCATGAAGCCTTGAATTCATGGAGATTTGTTTGCATTCCTTAAGCCAATAATTTGATGACTGGCAGAGTCTCCGGACTCCGGACTCTCCTGCTGAGTCTCCTATTGACTGTCGACCCGGTCATCACATGATTAGCTCAGGAATACCCTGAAGAAGGCATTCTGTGTTTACGTTTGTGGAGGGAACTTGTACAGGTGTTATTATAACTCAGAGAGTCCAGATAAAAGTAACACTCCACATCCATGGTTTGATAAAAAAAAAAAAAAAAAGGATTATGTAGCCTATAAGACTTACAATTTACAATTTACAATTTAGGCATTTAGCAGACGCTCTTAATCCAGAGCGACTTACATTAAGCAAGAACAAAAAAGCATGGGTATACATCACATAAAGACATTTATCATGAAACATGCGTAAGCTAAGAAAGTAACAGTGGAATATCTATAATGAAACTATACATATAAGCTATACATCTATACTACTATGCTATACATATGTACTATGACGTGCTATGACAATAGCACATACAATGCACTTATGCTGTCTACATAACATGCTATAAGTCTGTATCAAATGCTATCTAAGTCTACAGAATTGCTATCTAAGGGGGTGGGGTAAGTGCTATGGGCCATGATGGAGTCTGAAAAGGTGGGTTTTCAGACTACGGCGGAAGATTGGGAGTGATGCTGCAGTTCTGACTGCAATGGGAAGTGCATTCCACAGTTTTGGAGCCAGAAGGGAGAAGAGTTTGGGACGTGTGGAGTGTTGTCCCGGCGTTTTTAGTGAGGGTACTTCCAGCTTCCCTGCGTTGGCTGATCTGAGTGAGCGGGAGGGTTTGTAGGGTTCGATCATACTTAAGACTAGAAGTTTGAAGCCATTCATAACTATTTACAGTGTCGGCCTCTCAACAACAGGGGTGAAAGTGGCACAAAATGAAATAAGTAATTGTGTAATAGTGATTTGAATGGTTCATTCTCAACACGTGTCAATGGTCCCACTTACTGTGTGTGCGTGCGTGCGTGCGTGAACATGCAGGGGGCCCATGCAGGCAGACAGATGTTCACGGTGCCTCGGTCAGTGTGTCTCTGTATTAAACAGTAACCAGTGAAGTGTGTCTCTGTATTAAACATTAACCAGTGAAGTGTGTCTCTGGGCAACACTGTGGACAGTAGCAGCTCCCCTGCGGGGCTCCTTCCCTGTCCCAAGTCAACTTAGGCGCGATTCATACTCCTATTTTAGAGGGGGGGGGGGGGGGTGTTACTATCCTAAAGTCGGCTCTTCGGTGCTACTGAAAAATTATTTTCATTTCGGCCCAAAGCTGTAAAATAGGAGTATGAATCGGCCTTTAGTCATAAGCCACGATAAGCAGTGAGGCGTTAAAATAATAAAAAACAACAACAAAAGGAAAGTTCAGGCCTTTGGTATTAGAGGTGGACCCTCTCATTTAAGTAAAGTTATGTGTGTTGGTTGGTGCATGAATGCGTGCTGTGCATCTTAAAAGGAGATGGCTGCTGATGCTCTTTATATTCAGGGGTAGCGAGTTCTAGCTTACTGCTCCTCCAAATCTAAACGTTTTCCCATTTCAGTGGTGAACGTGGGTCAGGTCTGCTGTGCTGGCTCTGGTAAGATGGGAATGAACTTCACTGAGCTTCTGAAAATGTTTACAAAGGTACTCAGGGGTGCTGTTGATATACGTTGATATACGCTATATGCACTTTGTTCAGTTGGAGTTGAACTGACCTGACCACTAAAGGGAGCCAACCCAACTGCTGAAAGAGCATTTTACCAACATGGACCCTTGCAGAGCCCAGAAACCAGTCTGACCAGCTTGTTTTAAGAGACCTGTAGCTTCTCTTTTAGGGCTTTATTGGTAAGACCACCATGGAAACAATATAAAACCAGCGAGTTTGCTAATAATTGAAGACTATTGCCGGGTCCAGAAACGGTGCTTTCCTGGCTAAGAACTTGGTTCTGCCTTGCTAATGGTGGCCATTAGCCATGGTTTCACATGGTGTCAGACACCCTTTCACCGTAACGTTCTACAAATGCCTGGACAATCAGTCAGAATTATAAGGGAATCATCTCAGCTCATGAACATGCTCCCACGTTTTAGTGAGAGCCACCCACCCAGCAAGCATCTGCTTCTCTCCAATGTGTCTGTCCTGACTCCTGACCCTGTCATGCTGCACCGATACTGCATCATACTCTCAGTGACACAGTGTGTGATAATACTGTTGACACTGTATTGATATCAGTGCATTCTGTCGATGACCTAACAACACTGATACCGTGCATTATTGTTTCTGCATAGTGCAGGATATTGGGTGTATGTTGCTGTATACCGTCATTCATTGCTGATACTGTAGTGTAATGTGGCAATTTTTTGCGGTGTCTAACCATTCAAATGAACAGCTATGTGTGTCTGTCCCCATGTCTGTTTGAGTACAGACAGTTACATAATACCGCTGGGCGGCTGGGTGGCACTGTTGAGCACTAGCCTCACGTTACCGCCTATCATAGCAGCATGGAATCGGTTAATAGGCCTACTTTTTTTTTTCTGTCTTTTTTTTTTATATATCTGCCAATATTTGCTGTGTCTTAATTGAATTGAGCCGGCTAACGGGTTGCCTTTCTTAGCCAGATAGAGGAGAGAAGAGGGTCAGGATAGGCAACGACAAGAGAGTGTGTGAGAGAGAGAAGGACACGGCAAGTGTCAGGAAATAAATGACGCAATGTTGTGCTATTGAATGTTGCTTACGAAACTCTAATTCACACAGACGCACGCACACACGCACACGCACACGCGCACACACACACACACACACTGATAACCGAACCGGTTCAACCCCCGGTGGACAAGTGGCCACAGCGTATTCGAGTGCTCTGTTACATTTACTGGAATTAGAGTTTCGTAACCGACTGAACCAGTAGAGTAACATGGCATCGTCACCTTCATTATTATGTCACATGATTAGCGTGTGTGAATGAGTGAAGTGAAGTCACGACGACAATGCAACTATGTTCTCTGTTTAGAAAGTGGCCCAGATGTGGTTTTGTCTATACAGAGTAGACTGATGTCCTACTTTCAACACTCTCTCCATCATTGGGACTATTCTGACTAAACACATCCACGGCAACAAGAAAATCAATGTATGTGATTTTCTTGGTGGGCATATTACTGGTGTCCCAGATACTGAAAGGGCAACGCGGAATAACAACCATAAATGTTTGATGTTTTCATGTCTTGTTTTTTTCTTGGAAGCAGTGACTCAGTCTGGTAAATCTGGTTATAGGATTTATAAAAAAATAACAGAATAAAAAATAATGCAAAATATTGCGTTACTCTATGTTGCTATATTCTTTATATTATGATAATTGTTAGTTATTTTTATTTCAACTAAATTGTAGTTTTTACCTATTTCTATAGCACTGATCTCAATTGAAACTGTCCATGTGCTCTAGTATGTATGTCCTGATTTCTTTTAAATACAGTATAATGGAATGACAAATAAGTAAATAAAGTAAATACGTTTATTTATAGAGCACCTTGGCTTTCACAGACAATTACAGTCACAACTAAGCTATAGATCAGACCAGAACTATTGACTCGATCTAGATCTAGTGCCACTTTGTATGTACTGTATGCCAGTGCTTCCCAAAGTGGGGTCCGGGGACCCCCAGGGGTGCTTGAGGGAGTTCCAGGGGGTCCCCAGCTAAATGATAGTATGGAACCAAATGGACCCTTATGGGTCTATAACTCAGAGAGTGTACAAGCATTTAACTTCAAATTAACTTTGATTTTACAATATACATTGGGGGGGGGGGGTCTCAGAGAGCCATTAAATGGGCGTCCGTAAACTAATGCATGTCAAACTGTGGGGTCCTTGAAATTAAACGGGTTGAGAATCTCTGCTAGAGCCGTAAAAATCTTCTCATATGCACCCTGGCATGTATTTTCTAAATGGGGTCCCGCGGGATAATGAGTGTCAATTTGGGGGTCCTAGACATGAAAAAGTTTCGGAATGTATGTTTTCTAATCAAAATTACAGTTGTCACAAAGTTACAGTAATGTAGGCTATACATAGGTCTGCTGGCCGAGCCCTGCCTCTGCTGTCAGGGCTCCTCAACTCATGGACTGGCATCAGTGTTGAAACTTGATTTTAACAGCATAATTTGGATTTAATTTTAGCCATAGTCTTTTTTTTTAATACAATTCCGTGTAGTTTGTCATATTATAGTCATCTGTATTCTGAAATGTTTTAGTGTCTTCTACAGTCTACATTAAAATGTGTTTTGGTGCTGCCCTGATGGCGTCGTTATTATGCCTGATTTTATATAGCTACACTTGGCTGCACTCTGAAAATAGTAGATCTGCTATTTTCAGTGTGCAACCAAGCATAAAATGACTTGTCTTTCACTGGATCTCTTCTCCACTAGTCCCCCCCCCTCTAGTCCCCCCTGTGGAGAATTATTTATAAATCATATTAATGTATCCTCTTGCTTGCTCACAGCTGAACCTGATCGTGTCATGTCTGAAATCTCCATGCTGAGCTCAAGATAATCTCTCTCTCTCTCTCTCTCTCTCTCTCTCTCTCTCTCTCTCTCTCTCTCTCTCTCTCTCTCTCTCTATATATATATATATATATATATATATATATATATATATATATATATATATATATATATATATATATTTTTTTTTTAATATGATACAGTATGAGTCAGTGATATGAGTCAGTTTTCAATTAAAGTCAATAGGTCTTGCTTTATTCACAAATCACAAATGCCTGTCTGACATGTAGTACAGTTGGACAGTTTTTTATTGTAGGCTATGTATATACCGTTGTTGTAGGCTATGTACTGTAATTGTGTTTTTTTGTTTTTCTATTATTATTTTTTTCTACATATTTTCCAGAACATACTTTTTGTTACTACTCGTACAGATGTAGTCCACAACTCAACTCAACAGAAATCAGTACACATATCCTGCAGTCATGTGATGTGGGGTCAGGACAACGAGGCCTTTTCGTGGAGGGGTCAGAATGAAATTTGGACTTTTCGTCTTTTTTTCGTCTGTGGTACTCATTTATCATTCCTATTTTTCAAATTCCATTCCGATACGGCTATGATTGGCCAGTGGTCTATTCCCCAACAAAAGTCATGAATGCAGCAATGTGTGGGCAATGTGGGTCCCAATGTGGGTAGTAATGTGGGCCTTTTCAGACGTGTGACTGACACGCCTAGTAATTCATTTTCAATGAGAGGCGTGCGTTTATTTTGAACGCGCAGAGAAGTCGAGGGGCGATTGTTTCGTGCATACGCCTGCGGGCGACTAGACCTGAATTACACATGTTAAAAATATCGTCACCAAATTAGGTAAATGTCTTTCTACTGGAGTCATCTGACAATGAGCGTCAAACCTATTTCATACTAAAAATGCCCTATACTGTATCATAAACGCAACATCCACTCAACCCCATATTTGAATAACATGCCTCAGCCTCCTTGTGCCCTGACGGCCGCAACTCATGACTTACAGTACACAGCCCTGGATAGGCAACCCAGTCTGGAGGTGGACATAATGCCGAAATGCCCACATTATATGTGCTTTTCCATTTATATTAATTGCGACTGCAGGTCGCATTTACTATGAAAACGTACATTTCCCATCACTCACTCCTGGAGTGAGTGATGAAAAAAAGTTAAATTATGACTTTTCACCTCCTCCAATCTCCTTCTCTGTACAGTGTAGTTCACAAGCCTGTGCTATCTAAAATAATTATTCACAAGAGAGAAAAAAAAAGTCAAGCATATTATTTGATCACTTGTATCCTGGTTGGAATTTGTTCAATGGTTACTAAACTGTGTGCTGTGAGACAAGTAGGTGTGCCTTGAGCTTTTGTAGAATTCACACATGATTATTGCAATGTATACAACTGTACATATACACTGTATATATATATATATATATATATATATATATATATATAATTTAACTTTGAGTTGACATTTAATTCCCCAATACACTGGCAAATTCTATACCCTAAAAATACTGTAGATATTTTAATCACTTCCAATCTGGCATCCCTATTTTGGGCATGTCATTATAGGATAAAATGTTTGCCTATAATGACACACACACACACACACACACACACACACACACACACGCACACACACACACACACACACACACACACACACAGGTTCAGCTACTTTTCTTTGAATACAGGTGCACCTTGAGATTTTGACTTGCCCATTGGTATTCCTCGGGCACAAAAGGTTTGAAGAAAGTACTGCTTTGGGATTCACAGTGAATTGAGAATGCATTTATGTAAGAGGATGACTGATTGTTCATATTATGTCCTTCAGGGGGCCCCCTCAGCAGAACCTGCGTCAGACAGACCTTCGCTTGCTTTGTGAGTGTTTCCTGCTGACCATTTCCCGGTACATCTTGGACTTGAGGAAGCGTGGGTAGGAGTCTTTCTCCATGAGAAAGTAGATCTTGGCCTGGATGTCATTGAGGCTGGCTGGGCTGGGCTCCTCCAACCTCTGCTTTGTCTCCTCTCTGGTGTGGCAGTCAACATTCACCTGCCATGATGACGTGCACGGGGAACAAATGACAATTATACAGTGAGTAGTGACTACATCTGTCATTAAAAAATGATGATATCTTTTTTAGAGATTATCTTAGTATTAAGGGTAACTGTTATAATTGAAATATTACACTTGAGGGTGTTCTTTATCGTCATTTATGCACTTCTGCGCTGCATTTCGGAACTGTAGCATTGATGAATTGTACCATTGCAGGCGTTCAACACCCTCTCGTGTATTATTGCTTATTATATGTGCTCTCAAAATGTGCATGATTTCAATGATTTAGAAATAGGAGGAAATGACAGAGCGAGAAATAGTATCCAACAATCAACTTTTACAACCGCCGACATGAGTTTTCATGTTGCACGGTAAGACACTGTGGTGGTCATTAGTATTATTACCATCACCTGGGTGGGTCAGCTGTGTAACTTTCCCGATGTAAAGCTGTGTATGTGTTCAACAACACAGCCTTGCAAAATAACACTGACAGCGATGAGGTGACGAAAGCTTGTCCAGCATAGCGACGGTTGCTAAACTATTTGGATTGGCATTGGACCATCGTTTTTTGGGCTGGGGTTTAGTGAAGGGCTAATTGTGTAATTACTTTCATAACAAGCAATACCCCGCACACCCCTATACTGTACCTCTCTGGGTGCCTTGATATCGATGAACTCCTTGTAGATCTTGTTGGCTTTTGACACCAGCTTGGCAGGGTTCTTGATCCTTTTATATTCCTCACAGGCCATCCAGAACTCAATGTTCTCATCACTGAACTCGGTCTTGAGAAAAGCCCTGAAGGCAGCCAGGCCATCTGGAATGGACACATGAATCAGGTATTGTGAGAGGGAGCGAGGCGGTAACGCATATCACATCATGGCACTGCGTGTTCCAAGCAGCACAGCGTGGCTGCTACTGTGCTACTTCATGGTGTTTTTTTTTCCAGTATTCCGTCATGTGGAGCGTGCAACAATATAATGTGCATTCTACACAGATATTGCCCCGATTGTTCCCGGAAACAGGAAACGTCTCCCACGAATGGAACACAAATAAGTCATCACACAACACTTATGCCAAAGCCTTATTTATGTTTTGATCGTTCAAGGATAACGAGGAGCATGTTTATCTACTGGCCTGTGTCATGCTGGCATGCTGTTTCCACCGCTTTTTTGCTCCTGAACGGGTTTGTTTTACAAAGGGTTAGTCGATTCCATAGAGAAATGTAGTGAGAAGATGAGCAACTTTACTCCAAAAAAGTGCTGTATAGTCTAATAAGAAAGAAAACTCCAGATAGAAATTAGAAAGTTATAGTCTCTTGTTAAAAATGAACAACAGGAAACTAAAATCATTGCTTACGGAACTTAATAGGGCTAGTGAGGCAAATATTATGTATTTGTGTTTGTTAGACCAGCTCGTTCTCAAACCTTCATGTCATGGGCCGCCAAGTAATTTATTTTAGTATTTGGCCACGAGGACCCCATCCGAAAAGCGAGTGCACTAGTGCGAGTGCGTCTTCGCGTTTGAGTAAGGATGCACTGTTATTGGCCAGTGCACTTGTGCGAGGACACTGCACACTGATTGGTCAGTAGCCACTGACTTTGAGTGGCAGTCGGGGAAAACACTGTCGCCAGAACATGATTTGTGCCTATCGGGTTGCAACGGGGCCGAGTCGCCGAACTTCCCAACGTTTGATGCGCCAAAACTTGTGCACTTTTGCGGTGGTGTCTCTCGTGGCTCAAGTTTGCTTGAGACGGCGCCCCTCCGTTGCCCCTCCGTTGCCCCTCCGTCACTGTCTAAAACTGTACTTTATTCCCTACTGCTACTAGGAGGACCATTTACTCAAACGCAAAGGTGATTCCGCACTCGCATCTGAAAATGTTTCATGCCAGGGACAAGATTTATGTTATGTACAGTATGTTACATTTTTCACGATCTTTGGAAAATAGCAGATCCACAAGCTGCACAACACATCGCCTCGCAAAGCATTGTGAGCTTGTAGATTGGCTGGTGTAATGTAGGTTTAAAGTGGTTAAACTGATTGCGAATGCAGTGAGCACTTACTATGAGACCTAGCAGATCATGTCTGTGTGTCTGTGTGTGTGTGTGTGTGTGTGTGTGTGTGTCTGTCTGTCTGTCCCGCTATCCAAATATGGAGTGTGTTGCATCAGCAATCACTCAGCTCCATATATGGGCACAAAAGGGGCCAGGTCCACTCAGCTCCATATATGGGCACAAAAGGGGCCAGTGATTTTATATTATTAACCCCCTCAATGATCCCTGGGGCTCCCCGGAGCCCACGTTGTGCACACCACTGGTGTATACACAGGCTATTTTAGCCTGGCTAATAAGCCAGACCGAATCAGCCGTTGGCAAAAAAATAAAATTGCAGTGTTGTGTGATATTAGTCTGGCTTATTAGCCAGGCTATAAGGCTATTTAGCTCAGGGCCAGCGGTGGTGACAATACGGTTAGCGACAAAGCACAGGAGGTGAGCGCAGGAAGTGTGATGATGGGTTCAAATCAAGTCAGGGGCAAATCAAATTTAAAAGCGAGAACATTCTCTACTCACTGTACGTCCTAACCCGGGAACACAGTGAGCAGTGACATCATGTCCCTATATTGCTCACATTATGTTACTTATGTGTACACATGAGTGGTGCGTGCACATGCCTAAATGCCTATCATCGCTGTTGGGTGGAAACCTTGTATGTACAAAACCATTATACTTCTCAGGGAAAATTACCAGTGTTCTTCTCCTTCTGGAAATCCGAGTAAGGAAGCTGCTATTTCCGTTCACGGAAAAATATATATAATTTTATTTTATTTTATGTCCTTTTCTGCTAAGCATGCAGCATATGCTTAGATGATTTATATTAGGATAAATTTGAGCGATTTTACCCCAGACTGTATGATGGAAGCATTTGGAAATTGCGAGAGGCAACAGTCTGCAGGCAACATGAGACTACAGTTGATCTGACATATAGTTATTATTTAATCATACGCTCTTGTTAATACTTTTGATATAATATATATATATATATGTGACCAAATTTGACTGAGGGACTGCCATTTGATTTTGACGGTCACCCATAGAGTATTAAAAGGATACTGAACCGGAGCGACAGCCCCGTCCCCCGCTATTCATTTCAGTGGAAGTTGCTCAGTGGCGTTTTAAAGCACCCGGAAGAACTAATTCTAGTCTAATTCCGCATTTTTTTGCGTGTCCATGAAAGTGTCATGGGCCATATGGCGCAGCGCTGTCAAGTGACCATTTCCTTTCCTTCTCAAAGTTTCCTTGGATTGTGCAATAAGGCAATGTATGCTTACTGCACAAAAGGTGAAGATGTTGCGGGCAGGATGGTAAGCTTAGAACCTTGTCCGAGCACTAAGCTGTATAGTTGTGGCACATTGCACATGCATGGGCTGAGAGAAGTGGTCCAGTGGCGGTTTCTATTGTTGTATGAGTCATGTAGAGGATGACTGATTGTGCATAATGTCCTTCAGGGGCCCCCTCAGCAGAACGTGTGTCAGACAGACCTTCGCTGGCTTTGTGAGCGTGTCCTGTTAATTGACAATGTTCCGGGAACATCTTTGACCTGAGGAAACGTGGGTAGGAGTCTTTCTCCATTGAGAAAGTAGATCTTGGCCTGGATGACCCTCATTGAGGCTGGCTGGGCTGGGCTCCTCCAAGCTCTGCTTTGTCTAGGCCTTTTTTTGTACTCTTTTTTTGATTTTTTTTGTTTTCTGTATTCAGACTATACGGATGGAAACTCATATTCTTGCTAAATCCGGTGTATTTACACTGCATGTTACTGTATGTGTGGTGCCCCTTCATCAAATGATGATATAGCATCACACAGCAGCCTGCATAATGCATATGTGTGTGTTTGTGTTTGCCTTTGGTTACATTCATTTCGCTCATGCCACAAAAATGTGGAACGCCCTGCCTATACCCCGTGAGACCACTTACGTTTACTTAGTTTAGACTAGTCATTGGTTAGACATGGGTTAAGGTTAGGTTTAGGTGTGCTGCTGCCCCGTGGGAGGTTAGGGTGAGGGTTTGAGATAGGTTGTAGTTGTAGGACTAACGACTGGTCTATACCAATGACCCTTACGGGGGTGGCTGAAATTTGAAACATGGCCCCGGTTAAAAATAAGCCAAAGTCCTGCAGTATAATTATGTATTTTTTGTCTGATGAATTGAAAATGGAAGACGCCAATGTAAAGAAGCCATTGTGCTTTCACTGCTTTGTATTTCAATCCTCTTAGAAGACCTTTATTGACCCGTGCTTTTCTCAAACTGTGCTTACTCTACAAACTGTTAATACAATCCGTCAATCAATCAATCAATCAATCAATCACTTGCAGGTGTATGATGGACTGTTAGTGTGATTCAGTTTCTGTATGGCATTGTGTGTATAATGAACACTACAGTATGTACTGCATGTGCATTCGTTTGAGCAATTGTACAGAGTGTACATGTTCTCCAAGAGGAAGGTCATAGCTGAGCACTGCGCTGCATGTGACTCATTGTGCACTGCGGTCGTCTCTAACCAGAAATGGGTTCTTTAAGAAATACTGTAGGCATTGAAGGGAGGAAAATGGACTGCACAAATTGACTTGTGTGGGATGTGAAAAATAGAACACAAAACCTGATCTGAGTAGCTATTTCTTTCTTACTAATGGTGTCATTGGTGACGCTTTAGACCAGGGGTGGATAACCTTTTAATACTGTAGAATAGATCCCTTTCCAAGGCACCCAGTGCCAGACATGTCTGGTTGTCAATTAGAATAATATATTACAAGCACAGAATAAGTCAATACTTAAAATAATAATAATAATAAAGGTAAGATACATTCTGACTATTTGGGTAGAAATGTTTTAATAACACCTATACAAAGAATGAGCCCAATATTTTATTTTTCACTTACGTTTGTGTGAGATGAGGAGATCCATAGATTCTGACCATTGCGCGACCTCAGCTGTCGACAGTCTGGTGGAATCAAACACACAAGACGATTTGGAAGAGGTCAAAGCACTGTTTCTGTGCATATTTAATAGAGATGCAAATCTCACCTGTTCCTTATATCAATCATAGACTAATTAATAACACGATAAGCTAAATTATATGATTTACAATACAAAATATATACTATATTCCTCAATCAAAGTGATTTATATACGTATAATACTTCACGCAGACCTATTATATTTTTGTAATTTTCATAATGTTGTTGATGTCTGAGGTGGGTGGGTCTTTCAGTAGCCTACCTTCATGATGCTCACTGACATCATAGAAGGTAGGTTTGTTTCCCTGCTCACATGCCTGTTTCTTTTTCTACAGGCAGGTGTTCGGGTGAATTTCACCCGTGTTTAGTGATAGTGTGATAGAGAACAATAACATATACCCACAAGCTACAATGGACTTGCCCTCCTATCATATCTATTTTTCTTTTTTTATGTGTGTGTGTGTGTGTGTGTGTGTGTGTGTGTGTGTGTGTGTGTGTGTGTGTGTGTGTGTGTGTGTGTGTGTGTGTGTGTGTGTGTGTGTGTGTGTGTGTGTGTGTGTGTGTGTGTGTGTGTGAAAAGTCATGATGCAATATTCAAGGAGAGTACCTCAAATGTATTGCTGTACTTCAATATGATAAATATATTTCATGGAATATTTTACATTGGGTAAAATATACTCGTGTTTAGTGATGGTGTGACATAAAAATATGTCTAGTGTTCTATAGGGTTAAATCAGAAGTGTCATCCACACTGGACCGGTGTGTGCCGTGCATGTCAGACTCACTTCTGACACCTGGCTGCAGCCTCCTGGCTGGACGGCAGGAACTCAGAGAAGTCACTGTAGGAGTCGGACTTGATGGACAGACAGCCGAGTCTGGTCTTCATGGTGCTGCTTCAGCAGGGGGACATAAAAATAATAATAATCAGCAACAAGCTATATAATTATGCTTAGGTGATTTCTTATTATTTTAGGATATACATTTGCGCGGCTGTAAAGACGAAATGGAAGTGGGGAGGAGTCTCCAATTCCGCTTTATTGCTTACTCATGCAGAGCTTCCGTTGCTCCAGACTGTATGACGGAAGCGTTTGAAAATTGCTAGAGGGAACAGTCTGGCAACGTGAGACTAACCGCACATAGCAGGTACCCTCGGTCACAGCCTCACTGCAAAGCAGGCCTTTCACTTTCACTGAACTCCAAAGTAAAGGCCAGGTATTTAATATACTGTACATTGCACTGTAGTTACATCTATCCATCCATCCATCCATCTTCAACCGCTTATCCGTAGTCGGGTCGCGGGGGCAACAGCTCTACCAGAGAGCTCCAGACTTCCTCTCCAGAGCAACATTATAGTGACTTCCTCCTGGGGGATCCCGAGACGGTCCAAGGCCAGTGAGTCGATGTAATCCCTCCTTCTGCGCCTTGGTCTGCCCCGGGGTCTCCTCCCAGTGGGACGTGCATCGAGGACCTCCCTAGGGAGACGCCTGAGAGGCATCCTAACCAGATAATATAGTTACAGTAGACTTTTATGCTGATGCATGACCAGACGCAGGGAGACAGATGAGGCTCACTGTGTGTGGACACAGTTTGATGCCGGATAGACAACAGGTGCAGCTCTGTGAGAAAAGGACTTGCATGCATAATCTCCATCAGATCACTGTTGGTGCTTAGAATAATGCATTAGCAGATGAGAGGCAGCTGCACACAGTATATGCCCTGTATAGTATGTGTCTCAGTCACAGCTCTCAATATAATAGGATTCTGTCCGAACAGCAGCGTAGATGCGATTGTAGCATTACGCGGAAGCGGGGATTGAACCCGGGTTCAATCCCCGCTTCAATCCCCACACACACGTGATACTCATGGGGACACGAGAGACATGAGGGACATCGTGTGCGGCGGTCCGCGCTGTGAAGTGAGAAGCGCGAGGACGCGCTTCAAAAGACTGGGGGGGTGATTGTAGCCCCCAGCCAAGACCCAGCCCGCAACATCAGCCCTGCCAATCGGGCTCAGCCCGATTGACATGGTAGGTTGCGAGTTGGTCTGGCGAGTGGGAGCCCCGGGTTCAAGGCACGCACGCACGCACGCACACACACACACACACACACACACACACACAGACACACACAGTCACACACACGCACACACACACACACAGTCACACACAGTGAGTCGATGTAATCCCTCCATCTGCGCCTTGGTCTGCCCCGGGGTCTCCTCCCAGTGGGACGTGCACACACACACACACACACACACACACACACACACACACACACACACACACACATGCACACATGCACACATGCACACAGTCACACACACCCTTAGCCATACCCAAATCAACAAATCCAAATCTGCCAGGCTGCATTTGGTGCAGACACGTGCTTCTGCTGGGCTATTTATATAAAGACATCTAGTCGTTGGGAAGCAAAGCTTGTTCAGCCATGCAGCATGTGATGTCGCGTGTCTAATGCTTGTGTCTAACTGTTGCAGAGATGCCCATTGGGGCTGTAGATAAAAGAGGAATCTGCATGTGTATGTGTTTGTGTGCGTGTGTGCATGTGCGTGTGTGTGTGTGTGTGTGTGTGTGTGTGTGTGTGTGTGTGTGTGTGTGTGTGTGTGTGTGTGTGTGTGTGTGTGTGTGTGTGTGTGTGTGTGTGTGTGTGTGTGTGTGTGTGTGTGTGTGTGTGTGTGTGTGTATTCAACCACGCATCGTATTAACTACATTGAGGTTTATTTTAAGATTTCCTTCCCTGTCCTGTTTGCTGCTTATTCTTTTCAACAGATGCGTAGCTAGCTATAAATGCTTGAATGAAACCGGCGGTGAGGATTTGAGTTCTTCTTACATTACAGCTATACAACAAATATGTTGCATTTAAAATACTGTATATTGTCCACCAGAAATATTATCCACCAGTGTATGTATTGATGCAAGTATGCTGCTGCATTACTTTGAACGTGTCTGCATTAAGCAAACGTTAGGATGGTTCTGTACACAGTGGGGACCTCATGTTTTTGTATTGTCTTGGTGTAATGTTTTCTGTACTACTGTATGTGTTGTTTTGTTGTGGGTGTTGAACAGACCTGTGAAGAAGATGAATATCCTTCGGGGCAATACAGATTATAAGTATTACCAGGTGGTACCAGGAGTCATTCCTCATGTTGGGTACCAGGTAGCCTGAGCTAATGTGTTAGGTTTCTGGTCTGGAGGGGCGGGTCGCGGCAGAGATTTGCGCACGCCCTGATTGGATCTCACCGATCTGTCAGTCACCCCGGGCCCCTCCTCTCCCCCCGTAGTGTATTTGCCTCTGAGATGTAGTGGATTAGAAGTAAAAGTACTGGAAATTGGAAACACACAAGTACAGTACTTAAATGTACTTAGTTACTTTACATCACTGGCTACCAGATAATGCCTTAACTCAGTGATCCTCAAAGTGGGGTCCGGGGACCCCCAGGGGTCCTTGAGGGAGTTCCAGGGGGTCCCCAGCTAAATGATAGTTTGGAACCAAAATTTGGTTCCAAACTCAGAGTTACAGACCCATAAGTTTCCATTTAATGGAAACTTATGGGTCTGTAACTCTGAGTGTACTCTCAGAGTTAAATTAACATTTATTTATTTACAATAGAAATTGGGGTCTCCGAGATAGAAATGCCATTAAATTGATTCTCTAAGTCAATTTCCTTTCAGCCAGTACCAAGTTATTTTTATCCCATGCCAATGCATTTTTCACCCGGTGCTAAACTGTAATCCTGGGCACTACTCTCTCTCTGCCAACCTGGGGAGAACCCTGAACTGATGACTCATGCTTCCTTCAATGCACGAGGACCTGACAGGGAGGAGTTTCCCCGGTAGGACGTAACGCGTGGAAGTATCACGTTATTCCAACCAGTTCCTTTCCCCTCCATCAGGCTGAACGGGGTAGGCAGTATAGAGCGCCGCAGTGACGTCAGAGCCAGACCCAGAAGTAAAAATCCCATTCACCTGGACCATAGGGAATTCTCGTATCAGCCATAATATCGTAACAATTCCATGTACACTTACCATTGTGGTCGTGGTTGTAAAATGGTTCTATATGCTCCTGTAGAAACCCCAAGCATGCATGCTATCACTCTAGTTTTAGTAAAAACGATCTTTATGCGCGACCTCACGGAGAAGTACTTCATTACCCAGAATGCTAAAGTCCAAACATCCGGTGATGTCGACGTCTGTGATTGGTGGAGGTTGCGGTTTCCGTGGAAATCGTTACTGCCCCCTGTTGACCCGCCATATTAGAACACTAGTATTCTAATACCGTTTACAGGTACATGTGCAGGTACAATGATTTCTTTATCGAATATGTTACGGTATTTTAAAAATGAAGAAAAGAGTGTCCGCCGCGGTGAAAACCACTATGAGTCTGGCCATGTCCTGGCATGTTCTTTTTCACAAGGCCAGCTTATTGGCTCTGTAAGAGCCAGTATGAAGAACAAGACATACAAAGTTATGGTGAGTTCAGAATTAGTAACTAACGTTTATCTCTCTACGTCTACATAAATCAAACTGACTCAAACAATTCATGTTATAGTGGGAATTACAAATTAATTAACGAATTAATAAACAGCAGGGGAGAACACAAGTACCAGCCAGAAGTAACAACATTATTTATGATGACTGATGTTAAAATACAGTAGTGTACAGCAGGAGATCTCACACACACACAGTCACACACACACACACACACACACACACACACACACACACACACACACACACACACACCCACCCACACACACACACACACACATTAATATTTTAATGGCCATGCAGTGGTGCATGTACTCAATTTGTTTTAGTAAAAAAAGTAAAAGTATCAATATTGCAATGTAGAAATACTCTGTTAAGTACAGTCAAGGTAATCAGAAGTTACTTGTAGTACTCATTGTGCAGAATGTCATGTTTCACAAGTTATTATATGTATACAATTTATCACAAAACAATGAGACATGTTGTAAGCTTGTAGATTGGCTATAAGTGTATATTTTGTAATAATAACCAAAATCTATAAAGTAACTAACTGCCTGGTAACTAAGGTTTTCAATTAATTGTAGTCGAGTAACACAAAATACATTATACATTATTTAAATCATGAGGTGGTACCTTTGGATTTATATAAAATGTAATGATTAGGTAAGAACATATGCTATCCATTACATTGAAGCTGTGATTGTTATTTTTGTTATCAAGTATCAAACATTGAAGCTGTGATATCATCGTATACGTCTCGTCCATAATGTGAACGCCGACTTGTTCTTCGGGAAAGTGTGGAAACGGCAAATATTGACACCAGGCCGGTGGTTGCAGTCGGGAACAAAGCACTGCACCATACTTATGTTATGGTACAAAAGAACAGATAAACTTTTTAATGTAGACTAGAAACTATAATCAAAGAACAAACACTACACGACTGACGACTCCAGTGCACAACGCGGGCAATTTCCAGGCAATTTCTCATTCCAGCCTTCCAGGAAGTGAACGTCAGTCGCAATGCTTCATGGGAGTGTAGTTTCAGCATTTTGGACAAAAAGTATGTACACAGTGTTGTACCCTGCCCCTTTTTTATTCTTTCTGATTATTTATTCGGTGCAAAAAAATTAGTTTATTGTCATGATTTCTCACGACTCGAGTTGGCTTTGTACGAGCCTTAAAAGGTCTTTAAATAAATACGGACTGAATTGGCTATGACTGAAATGAATGGTAAGTTACTTCCTGGGCCGTTCGTCCGTTCTGAGAGGGGGAGGGACTGCGACGCTCTATAGAGACAGCATTACTGCATGTTCTTTTTTATACCTTAGGGGACACTGGGAGAACACGCAGAAAGGGCCTTTTGCCAACCACTGATGACATGCAGGAGAGATAGATAGATAGATAGATTCCCGAGGGGAAATTGAAGTGTTAAAACAGCAACAGGCAGCCAGCGTTACGTAGCGCCAAAGCAGAGAGAACACGCCCGCGGCGTCCCCAGCGGGAATCAAACCCGGGACCTTCTAGCTGACCTCCCCGCTGACCGGAAGCCCTATTGCCCACACTAGCCACGTGTGTCAGATCATCTGATGTGGTGCAGGAACAGCAGGAGTCTGCCATGTGTGTCAGACCATCTGATCAACACATTTCTTGGCAGCCCGTCTGTCAGTTCGGTGTTCAACTGACTCAGATGATGTTCCGGACGGGCCTCCATAATTACGTCTGAATCACTTAGGTGGACCACCATCCTGACATTCTGTCAATGCCATGGATCTACTTGCCTGCTTGTTTGCATCTTTTCTCTCCTTCTGTCTCCCTGTATTCAGCTGTTTCTTCGCCCATATTTATCCTCTTTTATTTACAGCATGCAGGCTACATTATGTAACAGTCAGTGCAGATACTGATATCCAGCAATGCTGGTCCACAAAGTAGTTCCACATCACTCTTGACAGATACACACCACAGTACAATGCTAGCCTCGCATTGCGATACTAATACCACTGCGTGGGTCGATATGCATTGGAAAGGCAGATGAAGGCTGGCTGTGCCAGGCTAGTACAATGCAACTGTACTACCGTACATTCTGTTATTTTCTAGCTATATTATATCACCACCTTCCTCAGCATATAGAGAGACCACCTAAAGATTTTTCTTCATGACATCCAGGATTTGTCCACAATCTCAAGTAATTAATCAATTAATCTGGCCATGTACGGGTGTTCATAAGCATGCACCTTTTACCAGGAATATTTACTTTCCTTGTAAGGCTGCACAATTGATCCAAAATTATTAAGATTTTGTAGTTGTGTAGCTTTGAACTTATTTTGGTCAACTTTCCTTGGCAATACCATGTCCTCTATCTATTCAACAAGGTATGCACTCAAGTGTTTTTAGTTGAGTGTTACTAAACCGCCTTTATACTAATTCCATTGTGTTTATTAAAAGTACTCCATCTCTAGTGACCCTTCATAAACACAACCAATAGCAAGAAAGGGCAAAACCTCTATTCCTCCGTCACAAATTCCCCACAGTTTGAAGCGATGTGAGGCGTTGTTATCCTATATAGATCAGCTATTTTCACTACTTTTGTGCGACCTTTGTGTGGCATTCATTTACAACAAAACATAAAAGTTTAAATGTGGAGATACAAGTGTTAATGCAGAATCTGTAGTGGATGCTCGGAACATTATTACACAACGGCAAGACAAGAAGTAAGGGAGCCAAAACTTACATGAGCTGTCAATGCAATGGAAATCCAGTCTGTGGCTCTTTGAACAACAGGGATTCACATTTCACAGTACAGTTGTTATACCTACCTTAACACATTGCATTGTCACATGAGGGTCTGTTGATTGACTTGGTCAGATAAAGAGCTGAAGAAACAGTCACTACTGTCTTCTTAGGACATTGCTACTGAGCTTAACTGAGCAAACAAAGGATTAAGTTAAATAGATTACATAATACGCAACAATCATGTAAGTCCTTACTAAAGATGAACAGTATCAAAGTCCAAAGGTTATACTTCCTTTGAGGCAAACTAACTTACATAATACAGCTCTTGGAGAAGAGTTACAAAAAATACTTTTATAAAGGGATATATGTTTACTTCCTCAGAATTCCTTGACTCAAGCTTTCTGCCCGGCAGCAACGATATTCTAACCTGACTCCGCCAGCTGGTGGCAGCAGTGAGTTCCTCCTCCTGCTTCCCATCTGGACACTCTCGGCCAGAGACAATGCACTCCGATCAAATCCTGATCGGAGCGGTATGCGTCCGCTAGATCAACGCGAGACTGGTGACGTATTGAAGCGCTGTCACAGCGGAAATGTATAAACACAACCTAACGGGTTATACATGTTACATTAGATGTATACATCTCGAAATGATTATGGAGATTTTTGTCCCGCTGCTTCAGGTTCATCGTTTCTGCTTGAGAGAGCCCAGATGCAGCCTCCTATAGGAGGAGGGAACTTGTGAACTCAATACTGCCGCAATCTGGCGGAGTCAGGTTAACGATATTCAATGTTTCCTTCAAAAAAGCCGACAGGGACTAACATTTTTGTCCCTGCAGTTTTTGATTGATTGATTGATTGATTGAATACTTTATTAACAGAAAGGTGAAGATCCTTATACTGCCTGCGTGAGTTAAACACTGATGGGATTAAAACTGGTCCACTGGCCGTGCATGGAGAGGTGGAATGAGCTACACAGCTTATATAATAATATGACGGATAAGGAAGAGCGGGATCCGTTATCTAGTGCTGCTGCACTGTGTAGAGAGTCCTCAACAGATGGATGGACAGATGGATTCATGGATGGGTTGAGAGATGAGTTGTACAATGCTCTGGTTATCAACCCTTTTGTACTGGCGAGGAGATAAAGGGCAGGATGCAACAGCTGCGCGTTGACCAAATAAGATGTTTGAATTAATTTCACGATTGCATAATTATGGATTCATCGTGCAGCCCCTCACCATTGAAACACTATTATTGTCCATTGACCGCGGACCACCACCACAGGTTTATCCTTGTCCCACTCCTTTTCCCCCCATTTACACCAACTCACTTCACTGAATATAGCAGATCTACCAGTAAGACACGCAAACGCGGGAAGCGAACGCAGCTGAGACCCTGCAGATCATGTCTGTCTGTCTGTCTGTCTGTCTGTCTGTCTGTCTGTGTGTCTGTCCCGCTGTTACTGTATATGTGGACCTGGCCCCTTTTGTGCCCATATATGGAGCTGAGTGGACCTGGCCCCTTTTGTGCCCATATATGGAGCTGAGTGATTGCTGATGCAACACACTCCATATTTGGATAGCGGGACAGACAGACACACAGACAGACAGACATGATCTGCTAGGTCTCATAGTAAGTGCTCATTGCGTTTGCAACAACCTCAGAACGTGTTACATTGTGAAGCAGAGTGAGCTTGTAGATCTATTTTAGGGGAATGTTCATCTATTTTCCTGAAATGTTTGCATATAACATGCCCAGAATCTGGCCACTATAGTCTAGGGTCCGCAGGGCG
Organism: Protomyctophum bolini; assembly: GCF_963924005.1. NCBI lineage: Eukaryota > Metazoa > Chordata > Actinopteri > Myctophiformes > Myctophidae > Protomyctophum > Protomyctophum bolini. Next base: position 37,995,262 of record NC_137869.1, read on the forward strand.
GCCGGGTTTATTATTTTTTATATACAGGTCAATGTTTGTTTTGTAAACGCCATTGACAATGAACGTAAAATGTACGTCATAATGTGACTCATTATGTCATATTGTCTCTTTATTGTTAATGGCGTTTAATGTTTGTGTTTGCACTGTTTGTTTTACATCACCATTACATCACCTAATCAACATGAGTTAGACTTGAATATATTAGCGCGCCTCACTTCACACGGGTGTGATTTTTATAAGATAACTTAATGCGGTGTAGTGTCTACTGTTGGAACCTACCAACAGTTTTCCAAGGTGCAGATAAGAAAAAAGTGGTGCCCTACAACTTCATGTCTATCACAACCGAGCAGGATCAGGCTAATCTGTTTTTTTTTGTGGTTTTTGCTCAGGCAAATTCATCTGGTTTCCAGGCTATATATCAGCATTACGTTAGTCTCACGTATAGCCTGACAACTATTCCACAATCTCTGAATGCTAGAGTCTGGTAGTAGGCCAACTACCCCTCCCGAAATCCGAGTCAGGTATATTTTAAAATATATTTATTTCCATTTCTGCTAGGCAGCAAGAGATCAGTGGTTCCCAAACTGTGGTGGGTGCAGCCCTTGTGGTGTGCGGTCGCCTTCCAGGGGATGCGTGACATGATTGCTATGGTTTTATTTGAAATATATTAACATATTATGCCAATAATATGGCAAGTATATGCAGTATATAGCCTATTCTGCATATACATGCAGTATATGCCATAATCAGGTTAATATATTTGCATACGGTATAATTGATGTGGATAAAAAGGAAATGTATGTCTCTATATAGCTTATGCGATTTATATTTCCATGTGGGTCAGCGTCAGCTAGGTCAGGAGGTAACAGGGCGTGCATGCATGGCCAAAAAGGTTTGGGAACCGCTGGCTTAGATAATTTATATTTATATTTATATTAGGATAAATTTGCGCGACTGTAAAGACGAAATGGAAGTGGGGAGGATGGAGGCTCCACTTCCGCTTTATATTTTATTCATGATCAGAGCTTCCGTTGCTTCAGACTGTATGACGGAAGCTTTTGGAAATTACGAGAGGCAACAGTCTGGCAACGCGAGACTAGCATTACATTGGACAGATCAGGTTAGCACTGTGATTGCATTTACGCTTCAGAAATCATCAAAGGATTGGCTATTTACTTGCCAAACAAAACGTGTCATAAACTTGTATTTGCCCGAATTGCCACAGAACAAAAAGTCCCCCTTTTTGTTTTGAGAGAACCAGGAAAGTGCTAACTTCCTGCTTCCAGACACAAAATGCCTGGTTAATATCTTACTTTATTGTTACAGTTAAAACATGAGTCATTATTGAACTTGACATGTTTAGAAAGGCTGCCGTTGCTGTTGCCTGGGGGACACATACAGTACATTATGATGAATACATTGTGATGGCTTTGCCCCTGGAGCCAGGGGCAAAGCTAAATCACTCATTAGTAGGCGTGCATGCAACGGACGGTTAATTGATCTAATCAATTTAACCGAACAAAATAGTGTAGATAGTATAGATAATCGATACTTTAATAAAATGATCAATCAATAATCAATCCCTATTATGTCATTACAGGTGAAAAGTTGATGACTCGTGAAATGGAGTCGGGACAACAGATGTTCAGGAGGCGGAGACCTTTGCTCACACAAATCATGGACGCCACTTAAATCCTGCCCAAACCACCCAGAAGCCTCTACGCTTTTCACATTCCCTCCTCCACCTCCTGTATATTTCCCTGCTCCTCTCTCTCTCTCTCTTCTCTCTCCCCCCCTCACTCTCTCAGAGCGGGGGTGTCACTGATGATGCAAATAACCTCCTCGTTAAAGCCTCCTGGGTCAGCATGCAACCCACCCAGAGCCTACAGTCCCCTTGTGCATTTCTTTTATTTCAATTTTTTTAAACACATTTACTGCCATTGACCGCCCTGGATATCAGACCAAATCACTGATCACACTTAGCCGCCATGCATGGCACTGATGTCGTCTCGGGAGTGGGACGTAATATTACAGACGTAATATTACGCTAATGTGTGAAAAATGTGTACATTCTGTTTTGCCAGCACGGCTCAGTGATTTGTACCGAGATGCTTTACTGCTCTGCATTACTGACTACGTTAGAGTATACATCACTGTAATCTGTTGGGATTGTCGGATTCATTTAGCATTGCAGAAATATGGCTCCATGTCCGAGACTGGCATAAATGTGATGACAGCGTTGACATTATGCATGCTGTGTTACTTCTCAACAGGCACATCATGCACTCTACTGTACTGTACTGTACTGTACTGTACTGTACTTCCTCTGCAAACCATAGCTCTGTCTATTTTATGTAGACATAGCACTCTATAGTGCATAGTTTCATTATATAGACATTCCACTGTTAGGTTCTTATCTTAAGTATGATTCTTCATGACAATTTGTTTTATGTATTTGATGTATTACCATGTTTTGTTCTTGCTTACTGTAAATCGCTCTGGATTAAGAGCGTCTGCTAAATGCCTAAATTGTAAATTGCAGCACACAGTATCAATATACACTCAAGAACCAATATTCTCTCATTGTGTACAATGAACTGTAAATTTACACATGCACAGGTATAATGTAAGATGATAATGACTAAGGGATTTATTTACAAGGCTCGACTGGCAAATATCAAAAATTCTAAAGCAAATATTACACAATTACTGAGAGCCTATAAGAGGGAGGAAGATGCATAAGAGAGTTATGGAGAGGTCTGGATAAACATCCTCAAAGACCCCCTCCATCCTTTGAGACTTCCGATGTGAATCAGAGTGACATTTGCTGGCCTGAAAGAGCCTCATGGCTACCGAGGGAGGGAAGGGAGGGAGGCTGTGAACTGATGTCCAATTGCCCACAGAAAATGTTGTACCACCGAGTGGATGCATGAATAAGCAAAACACACACATAGGCAAATCTACGTCATACTATGACACATCATTCTGCACACATCCGTTAACGGTAATAATAAGCATTATAAGAAATGCAATTAAGGGGGAAAACAAACAATCATTTGATTTACATTAGCACATTGCCGTGTTTATTATTAACCACAACTCACTTCAGCAAACAATGTGTCTTCTCAAATTGAAACCTGGGGAAATGCCATACGATGATAATCGCCCCTCTTTATCGCCAACGCTCCTCAGATGCATTACATAACATTCAGTCCATGCATATACTAGTGTAGATGGTTAATGTTTACCTTGACTCTTGGTGGTGTGTGCCAGCCGCTTGACTCACTTTCTCCCCTTCTTTCTGTCACTCTCTGTCCCCCAAGTAGAGTACACTGTTTGCCTTTTCAGCGCTGTTGTGTTTTGTATGTAAATGTATGGTATACTAAATGTATGCCTAATGCCCTGGACTGAAGAAATCTACAGTTGCTGATGATGCCAGCAGTGAGTGGGGTATAGCCAGACTAGCCACACACAGCATGCTCATTGGTGTGAAATCATGGGGTGGGGGTGGGTGGTGAGAGGAATTGTGAGTGTGTGTGAGAGAGAGAGAGAGGCAGCAGGGTGGTGGAGATGGGGAAGAGGGTATACTGTTTGCACAGGGAAATCTCCAAGGACGACGCATCTGCTGAGTGCTTGGGGTGCAGCGGTGCTTTGACGGAGAAGAGCTGGTCACGTTGTGCATGCATGCATGCCGGGGGAGGCTGACGTGCTGTTGGTTTCCAAAGTGGTGATGTGGTGAAACCAGCAACAACGCAGAAAGGTGAATTGAACTTTACAGAGGTACACAGTGAAATATTCGATGTTCATTTATCCATTGAAGATTGTTTAATGTGTTGATTGATAACACTTTGTTGATTCGCCAAGGGGGTAATGCAGGGTCTCACTGCAGAATAAGTAGATTAAAAAGTAGAAAGTGCACAGTAGACAATAGATAAGACAATAAATACAGAAATAAACAATAATATATAGGCTACAATAAAGACTAAATCAATAGGCCTACACTATGCTCACTCGCAAACACATACGGAATTCCCTGGGGGGACAATAAAGACAATTATTTTTAATTACAGTGTACCTCATTCACAAAAATCTATATCCAGGGACAAATTAGCCATTGGGCCAGTGGGGCCGTGGCCCAGAGGCCCTTGGCTCTCAGGGGCCCTTCGGGGGAAATTGGACTGCGCTGTGCTAAGTTTGACGCCCTGAAAAGGACTCCTGGGGCCTTTCATTGGCTATTGATCTGGTTAAATTTAGGTTAAAAACATGATAAAAACACGGAAAAGCACACAAATGTTGCACACACGCGGGCTATGGGGGCCTTGCAAAAAATTGCGGCCCTGAAAAAATCCGCGGCCCAGGGGCCCTCGTGGGGGTTAATCCGTCCCTGGCCTTATCAGCTGAGTAAAGTTTGGTTATGACAATTATCAAATGTCTTTTAGATTTTACCCTTTACAAAAGTAATTAAGCTGCAACGCTGGAGAGGTTATCTTATACTAATTGTTTAATATTGGCCCTAATAAAATTCTGGCACCACTTGGCCACCATGCGTAGTAAATATGGATTGGCCCCTGGTCTGGACTAATCAAAAATACACAAACTAAACACTATAACGTGTGCCCCGAGGGATGCTTGGAAGTCCCTCTCCTGTCCAATACAAACTCCATAACACTACAATATTTAAGTTAGAAAAACCTTTGCTATGCTTTGCTATGATGTTCTTACGAAGGAGAAATCAATAACAATTAACTTCAAGATTTACCTAATTTGCATTATGATCATATCTAAACTAAAACCTCATTTTATACTTAACACAATATTTGTTAACAATTTAAACATGATTGACCAAGGTTGTGCAGACTCCTTTTTTGGGGGCTAATTAATGTGCTTGTAGTGTAGCCTATCCCCATGGTTTCCTCATGAGATTCAGAGGGCTGTCTGTCCCTCTCTGAATGACTAATGGACTCTTGGATAACCTCCTCCAGAAGCCAAAGAATAAATAGATAACCTCTACATCTGCCTCGATCTATTTGTCTGCTGGGCTTGGCACACATTGTGAGCTTCACCTGTGCTAAATACACAGATGTGAGTAAAGTTCGAAGCAAAAGAGTAGCCGCCTCAGATTATTATGTAATCAACAGCTAGTCAGCCGGCCATCATTGAGAAATACTGTAAAACCGGACACGGTGATAATTAGACCCCAACGTGAAGCAGATGAGTCTTAATCACCCTGATTTCTCAAATAATGATGAGCTAACTGCTGATTATCCTGCTTATCACAGCTGACACAGCTACTTAATTAGTACATTGACACGAATTATAACAAAACAATGTTTTCATTGATTAGAAAATTATTTCAACGCTTACGGTAAAGTAAATACTCCATTAAATTATACCAGGCCAGTCCAGCACAAAACATTCGGCTCGCAGAACTCTGGTAGGATTTTTTTGATCAAATACAATATGGATCAATATTCTGTTAAAACTCCTGCCATGTGCGTCAAATAATTGATTTCAAAATACTACTATTGGTCAATAAAGCTTTGAATGGTTATCGGGGAAAAAAGGTATACACTATCTCCATATAGTCATGTGATCAACACGATTTGTCTGACATCCCGATTGGCTATTGCCTTCCAAAGTTTGCAGGATTGGTCCATTTTGAACAAAATTCCTCAAATCATGATCACAGCGTGCTATTTCCGTGGGATTATGCACACACATTCCCACTATAGGCTGAGGAAGAATTGCCACTTGAAAAAAAATCAAATCAGCCTCATGCTGGCGCTATACAGATCATTTTCAGTTTACACCTATAATTGCACTCATTTGTGTACAACTTTCCATGTGCACTACTAAACCTTAATAATTCACTATATATCACTGTATATATTTATTTTTATTGACTTGTTATACAACCACCAGACCATTGCAAAAAATGTTATATTAATCCCACACATTTTGTCTAAACATCACAAACGGTATTATCCTGGTGGGGACCTTTGCCCGAAGAGGACTAGTTTGTCATTATTTCTTCTTTTGTTTTATCATAATTTTCTAATGTCAGTTTAGAATTGTGTCCACAGTCCACCACTTTGGTTCCTATACATACTGTATCTCAAACCCTGCTGTTTTTTGTGACTGCATGACCTTTCATCTATTGCCACCCGGCCGTAGGCCAAAGATTCCACTTAACATATCTAAAAAACAACTGAGTGACACCATATCCTCATGTTTTCAGTTTTAAAGTTATACTTTGTGTCTTTGTATATATTATTATTCCTATTTTCTTCATTTTCTTTGCTCAAGGATTTGCTTTGCTGGCTGGGCTTTTAGTCTCGTTAGAATTGTGGGTTGCGGTTCTCAGAGCCATTAATCATAGCTTACACAATGGAAAGGGTCGTTATGTCTTACACAAGGAATAGGCTTATTTAACATGTTTCGGCTAAGCGATGTAATGTACTATTTTTTAGTGTACCTGTGCATTCTAAAATGATCACTTCCATGTTTAAATCTAATTTCACCAGTCACCCACGACGTCCTTTCTCCTTGATTACATGACTCTGCCTGAATATCAAATGTATTGTTATGGCTCTGTTGCTAAGCTGTCTGGCCTTGATAGTACCGGTAAGTTGTTGTTTTGTCACTGACGACCTTTATTTAAACCTGCTAGCTAGAGTGTCTGTACAGAATGATGTGGCATATTCAGTGTCTCAACAACATTGGTCTGACATGTCTATAAATAGTGACACACATTAGTGAATGAAGGGCCTAGGATTTGGCTTGCTAACTTTTGGAAAGTACACGTGCTTGCCGAGCTCATATGCATTCGGGCGTGTACAGTATGATGTAATCATGCTGTTATCTGATTAGAGAGAGAAGTGATCCACATTTAATCAGTATGAGAGCTGGATTTTGTAATCTAATCTGTGGCTGGAGAAAGCTTGTGTGGTGTTGGCTGCAAGTTGTGTGAACTAGGCAATCTGTAGGTTGTGATTACATTTTTATATATTTATATTATGTAATATTAAGGCAACACTTCCCTGTAGGCTGCGCAGTCTGTAAAAAGTAGCTGTGAATACTGTAAAATTTAAGTCCAATCAGGTTTCCAGATGAAGTCTAGAGTATTATGAATAATTCACATCATGATCTCCATTGTAACTTGTAAGGCTATGACGTTTCACGTTTGACATAAATTAGCTTATACTGTATAGTTCCACAACTATATCCAATCATCTGTTTTATTTCTACTTGTAACAGAGTATTGCAGTATATTATTG